>NW_026558098.1:9066190-9300154 GCF_026930045.1 Uloborus diversus | reverse complement strand
GGTTTAAAAGTAGGTTTTTTCCCCCAGGGTAGAAAAGGTACACGTAAACGCGGAGGGTCACGGAAGTCGATAACTCTCCTTCAGGCAATGAAAAATTAATAATTTTTACATGTAAGAGGGCATGGTTTTGTTGTTTTCTGATAAAATTTGAATTGATTATACACCCATTGGAAAAATTCCAAATGATCTGCCTCAGATTAACTTGAATAGTAATTTTTACATTATTCTTTCTTGTACATTCACCAAAATTTTTTTTGATGTTGGTAAAAGTAAGAGAAATTTTATTGTTCTCATTTTGAAATCATAAATGATTTAATAATTGTAATACATTCTGTTATCCAGTAGTTGCGATTTTTTATGTACGAACAAGTTGTAAGATAGTAAAGGTTATTCTTTGTGCAAACCAGGCTTGATAACTGAAGAGATGAAGGGTAGAGTTTGAAGAAAACCTATACTCTAGAAAAGGCCTAGCTCACCTAGGTTTTTGAGAAATACAAGTTTTTTTTGGGGGGGGGGGGTGATGAAAAGCCCAGACTTGAGGACACAGGTTGGCTACTTTTGTCTGTTTTCCTGTGATTATTGTAGTTACTGTAAGTATTATATTTTTACTAGGCATTAAGCTGAGGAAAAAAGGTATTCCCTGCTCATAGTTCATCAAAACATATTAAACAAGTGCAAAAAAGAAAAACCTTATTAAAATTGATTGAAATAATTTAATATTTTGGTCTCCAAAGTATTAAAAAAAAGAAGGAAAAGCAAAATTGATACATGCAGTTTTAATTGTTCAGAAAGGTAGAAATCTATTTCTGGACTTTGTATTAATCAATATAGTTATAAATAATTAGTTTCTTTATGAAGTAAATAATTCTAATATGCAGTAAATTCTGAATATTTCTGATCATGATTTCCAAAAGAAAGCATCATTTTTTTAGATTAATTTTACATAAGATTCAGAAGAAACAAATAAACTGTGTGATTTTTTTTTTTAATTTCTTCTTCTTTTTTTAATGTTAATAATTTTAAAAAAATTCTGCAGAGCCAAAAATTTTCTGTGCTGTTTGTACGCTCGTCTATATTATGCAAGACTGTCATAGAATATCTTTGGTGACACAGAAGGGGGAAGGCATTCGATTCTGCCCCCCCCCCTCCTTGGCTATATCTCTATATTTTTAATTTCAAATTGACAAAAAAAAGGGGGGGTGCATCCCTTTAATGTGGAAGCACTAGTTACGAGCTCTTGTAAGAAGATCCTAAGTTTTTTTTTCTTACCAAAAAGTGAAACACACTAAAATGCTTATTTCGTTAAGAAATAACTTTGGAATTAACTTTGGAAAAGAAACAAGACTGCATTGAAATTCAGAACGATAGGGCTGAATTTTCGTGCTTCCTTAGCGTGGCAAAGGAAAAGGAAGTATTAGTTAGGAGCTCTCACAGGAAGGTAATAAATTTTTCAAGCTGAAAAAGTTTAAGACTTAAATGCTGGTTTCGTAACAATAATAAAAAAAAAACTGCAATGAAACTTAGAGCTATAAGGCTAAATTCAGCTCCCTTTAGTGTGTCGCTAGTGTGCGGTGCACCCCCCGCTTACTGCGGGCCTTAAGGCCGATTCACATGGCGACCGATCCGTCCGCCCGTTCCCATTTATCGAACGTTACGGACGGGGGTGAAAATATTGCAACATTCATACTAGCCAGGGGTCTGGCCAGAGGATATTTGGGTCCGTTAACGGACCCTACACAAAAATCCGATCAACCAAAACGGACCTTTCACAAAATCCTGATCAAACAAAACGGACCTTTCACAAAATCCCGATCAAACAAAACGGACCCTTCACAAAATTCTGATAAACAAGATCGGATCTGTCAAATTGTTTATTGAAAGAGCAAATCTGAAAGCAAAATAATGCATATTTCTGTGTATAAACCGATAATTTTTGGAACCGTTTTTTAAGTCAAATTAGAGGGATCAGCTTATACAAAATCGGCTAATTTTGAAAAAAAAAAAAAAAAAATCAGCACTCTTGGAATGCTCCCCGCAAGCGATAAATAATTGCTACTGCCAAATAAATATAATGGTTGTTTGTTTTATCACAGCTAATTAGCAGCGATGTTTTTGTAAACTTTTCTGAAAAGGCATTGGTAAGCACTTTTCTCCAGAACTGCAAAGGGATAGTAAGGGTGAGGAAAAAATATGATCGCTTCAGATAGTGTTACTAACTTCAAAATTATCACCACTTAGCGTCTGGCGTTGAACCGTTTTTACGGTTTACGGTGCGTGCGGTGCGATGTTTAATTGTTATTTTGGGAGAAAATTATATGGGTTTTGATTTTTCGATGCTAACAAGGATGATTAACTTTAAATAAACTCTTTTAATTACCTTTTTTTTTTCTTTGGATGTCTACATTTTGAAAAATGCAATCTTTTAACATCCGATATGAGAATCATATTTTGTTTTTTTTTTTCAAGCTGACTTCGCTTTATTAGGATTCAAATAAATGAACTCTCTTTATTTCTGTTAGAACTCTCATTTCAAGTTTTTAAAGCAAAATTCCATTTTCTGTTATGAGTCAAAAATTAAAATGCTAAATAGATGGTTTATTTTATTTTTTTGGGTCAACTGTGTCCACAGATATTAATGGTATGTTTATCATAGGACTCTAAAATGCAATTTTAAAATAATTTTATCAAAAATATTTCTTGTACAAGCCGTTTTTATACCTTTGATGCCTTCACTTTGAGAATTGCGATCTCTTTGCATCCGCTATGGGAATCCAATTTTTGGAATTTTTGATGATTATTACGCTTTCTTAAGAGGTAAACAATTGAAATATCTTTTTATTTTTGTTAAAATCACGGAATTTAAAAGTTTTAAACGAAATTCTGTGCTTTTTAAGAGTGTCTTGTGTCAAAAAGCTGAATGCTGAACCCTATTCTGAATTTTATTTTATTTATTTATATTTTTTTACAATTATTTTAAGTACTGTACAGAAATATATCTAGTATAATTTAACATAATGTAGAATGGTAGATAAATATTGATACTTGAAAGAGCGATGCCCCCCCCCCCCCCGCCAAATATCAGAAAAAAAAATCCAGAATGATTTTCTCAACGCAGAAGAGGAAAACACTCAACTTTAAGTTTAATTGATGCAGTTTGCGCCGTCTCTAAATTCTAAAATTTCGTTTTAACAAAAGAAAAAAAATTTTTTTGCGAAATTTTTTGATTTTTCACAAAATTAATTCATTTTTCACAAAATTATTTGATTTTTCACAAAAAACGGACCCTGTGAAAAATCCTGGACAGACCACTGCTAGCTTCGTCCGATAGCCACGTGAAGGTGTTCACCCGCTAGGGGTGAAGAGCGCACATCTAATGCCATTCTTTTGTAGCTCTCCTAATCAAAATAAATTTAACAAGAAGTTATGTGCTGTTGCTGTGATTGCAATAAGCCTTTTAAAAATACATTATTATTTGTCACGAACGTTAAGCAAGCAGTTAGTAGGATCACTACGAACGTTCAGAAGAATTTGGGGCAGCAGAAATTAAAATGACCGAACAATAAGGGTAAGCAAGTAGTGTAACAGAAAATTTATCAAATTTCTGTCTACAACATTTCTGTCAATAACATGTCTACACACCTCCCCCACCCTCTTACATTTAATAGAATTTATGAGAGAAATATTATTATTATTATTAGACTTTTATTTTCTGAAAAACTTGTTGGTTGAAGTTTTAGCAAAAAGTAAAAATTGAATGAGAATGTACATAAATACATAAAAAAAACATCTGTACCATATTCCACTTCCCCCTCCCCCTTTGATCTTCAATAGAATATATGAAAAATAGATTAAATGTTCAAATATTTTGAAAAAACTTGCTGGTTGAAGTTTTCGCAAAAAAATAAAAATTTAATGACTATACATAAAAAAAATATATTTAGTCTGGAAGGAATCTAGGCATGCAACAGATGAAACTTCGACTCGATGCTACTACAATAGGTGTTGATATTTCATAAAAGTTCGAGCTAGAGCACTCTTCGTCTCTTAAAACATTTTTAAAAAATTTGGTCTAATATTTCAATCGTTTAGTAATAACTGAGTGTTATATGATTAGGTCCCGGACTTTGATATCCTAAAAAATCTTTAAAAATGCTATTAAGAACTGAAAAAATGTTGTTAAAAATAGCAAAAAATGTCCTTAAATATATAAACATTGTTCTTTAAATAAAGGAGTTTCCTCTATATTTAAACATGGATTTTCACTTGAATTACAATTTATTTCTTAAATTTACAAACAGTTGTCGGAACTGATGTGATATACCCCACCCTTGGGGACTTTTTCCTGTTGGCGCCAAGAAAGCGTCGCCAAGAAAACGATGTATGACGACATATGTCATACATCGTTCTTAGCGATGCTTTTTTAGCGCCAACAGGAAAAAATCAGACAAAAAAACATGATCAAAGCACTTCAGAACACAAGATAAATATAATATATAAAAACAAGATAAAAGCACAACAAAAAACATCACGAATATATGTTTCAAAAATGTACAGGGCCGGGTTTTTTTGTAAACATATTAAAATACAATGAAATAAATTATTGTATTAATTACAAGTCGAAATTAATGCATTAATTTTTTTTTCATCATTTCTCCGGGATACGAGCCCTTGGTCTCATAGTACTTTCGTAATGAGACCCTCGGCTCGCCGGCCCTGCCTCGGTCTCATTACGAAAGTACTATGAGACCTCTGGCTCGCCAGGACCTCGCTCCGCTCGGTCCGTTATCCCTCCGACTGTTAATATACATTACAGTCGGAGTATGGTCACAGTTATGTATATTTTCATGGAGACACCCAAGGGTGGCTCCTTCCGTTCAGTGTACAATAATGACACAGTTTTAAGTGTGAAATATGCACCATTATTGTGCAGATTTATCAATAAAATTCAGCATTTTTAAGAGTAGGACTGAGCAACAAATACATTAAGAAGACAATCATTAAAAGAACATGAAACAACAATAAACATCGCGATATATGTAACAAAGATATCAAAAACTAACTATCTAAGAACACAATACTTAAAAGTAAGTGCGCTTACCTCTTTTTTAAATTCTTTTCTATCCACCCCTGCAAAAATACTTCGAATTTAAATCCTCCTAAGAGCGGAACATATGTGCACCTACCTCCATGGACACACGTGCAAAAAGAATTAGTTCACATCTGTACTTCCCAGGTATATTCTGCAGGGTTACTAGAGCTACCGGAAAAAGTTTTATCGCCAACGTTGGCGATTTTCGAAATGAGCTAAAAATTCTATCCTCGCCAAGGGGGGGGGGTATATCACATCTGTACCCAGTTGTCTTAAAATATTTATATTGAGATAAATTTGGGTACAATTTTCCTCTATTTACGATTCAGGATGATCGATAAAAAACTTTAACTTCTTCAATTTGTTGTTGGATTCTTAAACATGTTGCGTAACTAAATTTTTACTGGGAAGTGAGCTAAAGCATACTCTTAAAATGACAAAAGTTACAAAAGAATTCGATTATTATATTTATCCAGAAATCCGAAAAAGTGACAATTTTTGAAAATGTCAGGATATAGCTGGCAAAATAGCACATATTATATTCATGAATAAGTTCGTGGCAAAGCCTATTTATTCAAAAGTTTGAAAAGTCCAGCAAATGTTTAAGACAGTTTAATATCATTAGGATCTGATGACTTTTGAAACTAAGTGTCATAATATAGCAGGATTAAACAGAATTTTAACGCATAACAATAAAAGATTTAACTTGTATGATTTTTTTTTTTTTTGCTTCGTTAAAATATGATTTGCTTCATCACATTTTGAAACAATGACTATTCAAACAAAGATTCAAAAACTTATACTGACTAATTTTAAAAAAAAAATGTAATGGGTTTCGTTAATGGTCTCACTGCCAATGTTTAGTGTTAGAAGCTGGTTTTGCAAGTTACTATGAGCTGCAGAATTATTTTTGAACGAAAAAACAAATTGCAAAACTAAATTTTTCACCTAATTACATGTAACTAAGCATTCCACGCAAAATAAAGATATTTGAGTAATAACCCTCATATAACTTCGAAGCATTCTCATTTTCAAAAACTGTCTTTTTAAAAATAACCGCAAATTTTGTAGGAAACTAGCAGTAAACAAAACGGGAAACATTCCCGCCAAAAGTAAAAACAGCGACTCTCTTTTGATTGGCTATTACATTCGTTCCTCGAATCGGACGGAAGTCAAAATCCAGCATCGCCAGAACGTGACGGGAGCCGAGAAACTCGGCGTGCTGTCATGGCAACGGATTCTGAAAACCAGTTTGGCAGCAAACAAATCGGAACGGACGGTAGGGATGGAAGTTTTAGTTAATTTTGAGAAACTAGTTCGTTTAGTTCATCTCAACCTTGTGAACTAGTTCAAATGAACTATTCAGAGCTTTTTGGCGGGAAAATATAATCACATGTTTCCAGATAGGTAGTTATCCCTTTTTAAAGGCCAGGGGGGGGGGGATAAATTTTGCAATTTGCCGGGCTGTGGAAATTTGGGCTGATTGAATTTTCGCATATTTATGTATATTTTTCTGCGAATTTCCGCGTATTTATTCATATTTTTCAGTTTAATTATCAAAACTAATATTTTTTAACAATCAGGGGTTCAAACTTGGTGTGGGGGGGGGGGTCATGGCATAGGCTGCGCCATTGAAATTTTTAGGGGGAGGGGCAGTAGGGGTATTTTTTCTTTTTTTCGGGGGAGGGTCCCGTCTTTGGGGGGATTCATGATTTTTAGAGGGTTGCGCCTTTGCTACGAGGGAGGGGGGGACCCTTGAGCAATACATTAGTGCATATATACATCTTTACAATTGTTTTCAACTCATTTTCTTTTACCATTAAGTATTTATGTAGATTTTTAATTTTTTGCGTCACACTTCATGTTCTGTGTTAAAGTTTTGTCATTTTAGACATTCGTTGGTCTTGTTACCAAAATTAATGTTTTTGAATTATTCATTTTTGTTTTCATCCTCACATTTTACTGTCAAGAGCATATTTTAATTCTCAATCGATAGCGTACACAGACTTAGTGCGCCCCCCCCCCCTTATAGAATAGAAAGTGTGCAAAAGTTAAAATTAAATAATAATAATAATAAATTTTAACATAGTATTATTTCAGAACGTGCGGCCTCCTACCTCTTGCCCTCCCCCCCCCCCTCCGCGCCCAGGATTTTCATTAACTACTCAAGTTTAAAAAAATTCAAATATTGATATACATTTAATTTCTTCATAGAAGAGATATTCCCCCCCCCCCCTTCTCCCTTCATTTCGCCACTAATTCGCTAAGAATATTTTCTGGTTCTGCTCTGTAAACAATTCATGGCGACAGAGCTGTATTAACTGAAATGTTTTACTGTATTGGTTTTTAATTCAATGCATTTTGTAATATGATTGAGATGCTCTTTCATTTTCTTTTGAATATTTTAAACTCTCAAATATTTTGTTGGAATATTTTGCCCTGAAAGTGACTGTAGGAATTCGGGGGAACAAACTGACGCCCCTGCCTCAGACGGCAACTTTTTAAGGGCGCCCTCATTTGTGTTTTTCTCGTTAAAACTCCTTATAAAAACTCAAAAAAAAATTTTAGTCAAGGCGCCAGTTTCAAAAGATATACAACGACTAGGAAAGATTGTAGAGCCAGCACTGAAAAGTGATAATTTACTTAACACAACCAAAAGGATATACATGCTTAAAAAAACAAAAAGCTTATGGAGATTAATTCAAAAACTATTAAAAAAAATTACTTAAGGGGTCAACAAACTTGACTAGTTGCGAAGTTTTCAAAACACATTGAGCAAATCATATTGTAGTCATTTTATGAAATGTTGTATTTTTATTGTATTTGAAAACAATGATTTTTACGTTGTTGCTGGCATAACACGGACAAATCAATATTTGTATACTACACAAATTGTTTTTAGAAACTTGATGCTTCGTTCATGATACATAAGGGTTGCTTTTATTCGAATATACCACAATAAAATGCCTAAAATTCCAGGGGAAAACTGCAAATTTATGGGCAAAAATCTCACACCCATGCAAATGGATTGAGAAAAATATGAGTTTTAAGAAAGGCAGAAAATTTTTATTAGAAAGCACAAAAAAGTCTGTTCCTAATTTCTTTTGCACTGTCGAAAGTGGAAAAAAAAATTCTTTACAAAGCCTTTTTCTTTTTTTTTCTTTTCATTTTAAAGTCTATTTGTGCAATGGAAATAATTTGAAGTTTAAATTAAAAAACAAAATAATAATCTGTCAATTTAATTCTGAAATAAGCGCACCCAATGCATGTGACGAGGCGCATACTATTTCACTAATCACATCGCCACATCCATCGTGCATCGTGATTGAATTGAAAGGAAATAGAATCTTGCCGAACTTTCCCCCACCCGCCTCTGCTAAACAATAGCTCCATTGAATCTTGAATGACTGAACCAAAAACAGATGCACTGCGAGAGACACGCAGGAAAACTGGTCGAACTAGATGAAATCGAACTAGATGCAATACTGAACTAAACAGTCAGATTTTAGTTCAAGGAGCTAGATTTCTAGTTCAGTGAACTAGATAAGGAAAAGAACTACTGATGAACTAGATGCCAAATCGAACTAAGAAATCGAACTAAGAACTAAACGGGAAGTTTTCGATAAAGGTGCGTCTTGGCGACTTTTTCAAAGTTCGCCAAATTTTTTGGCGCCAAAGTCTAGGCGCTATTTTTCCCGCTCTGCCAATGAAAAAAAGGGGGAGAAACGTACGTTTTTTTTACTAACCTACTGGAAAATGAATGAAATGGAGTTTTTGCATCAGAAATACAAGAAATTGGAGCAACAAAATGTAAACAAAAGGTTCAAAAACAACTAAATCTCGAGAAAAATACTAAAAAACTCAACTGCTTAAAAACATTAAATATGAACTAATCTAATCAAATAAACACTGAAAATTACATTGAAATGCAAAGAAAACTAGGCAAAAAAAAATTCTTTAAAAAACGGTCCCCAAGCATTAAAATAAATAATTAACCTATTAAAAAAGAAATTAATTTGAATAATTTAATGCACAAAACACTAATTATAAACTAATCTAAATAAATAAACCCTAAACAATACAATAAAATGCTGCGAAAACTAGATAGGGAACAAATCTGATATACCCCCCTCTTGGCGACTTTTTCCTGTTGGCGCCAAAAAAGCGTCGCCAAGAAAACTATGTATGACGTCATATGTCATACATCGTTCTTAGCGATGCTTTTTTAGTGCCAACAGGAAAAATTCAAATTATGTCATTAATTATTTAATGAAATTAATGCATTAATTTTTTTCCGTTGTTTCTCCGGGATACGAGCCCTCGGTCTCATAGTAGTTTCGTAATGAGACCTCGGCTCGCCGGCCCTGCCTCGGTCTCATTACGAAAGTACTATGACACCTCGGGCTCGCCAGGACCTCGCTGCCGCTCGGCTCCGTTATCCCTCCGACTTTTAATATACATCACAGTCGGATATAAGTCACAGATCTCCTCCGTTCAGTATACAATAAAGTCACAGATTTTATGTGAAATTAACACCATTTTTGTGCTACAAAAATGCCAACCAGACCAAAATACAAACTACCAGAAATACACTAAAAACACAATAATTCAAAATATGTTCACTTACCTAACCTCTTTATTTTCAATTAGTTTAAATATAAAAAATCTATTTAGGACTCCGGTACGTCCAAACGTTGGACGACCTGACGAAAAAGAAGATTCATTCAAAAATTTCAATTGATACATTTGGACAACATCACAAACCGAACTCATAATTAAAATAGAAAATTCAACTAAATTAACATTAAAAAACAACAAGAAAAAGAATACTCTAAAATAAAGTTTGAATTGAAACTTTATTTTAGAGTATTCAACTTAAAATCTCCCTAAGAGCGAAACATATGAGCACCTACCTCCTAAAACACATACACGTGCAAAAACAGACTTAGAGAAACTACTTTCCAGCGTTCAAGTTGCAAAACCAGGGTTGTCAAGTTATCGCCTTATTGGCGATTTTCGTATCGAGCGAAAAATTAAAATCTCGCCAAGAGGGGGGCATATCAGAGGAGAGCCCTAGATAGATATATTTTTAGTAAGGCAGTGGTTGCAGACCCGACCGCCGGAAATGTAATGAAGCACCGACCAACTTCTGTGCACGAGCAGAGTAGAAATTACTGCCTGGGGTCGGGACTGTTTTATGAACCCGACCAAAGGGGCAGGATCTAATTTCAACAGCCGACCAATGATATTCTATGCGGTCCGACGAATTATGTATGGCCGACCACACAAATTAAGATACTTTCCCAATGACCATAAAAACATTAAAACAAACATCAAATCAAAAATTAATTTGGGAAATATCCTCAAAAACTGGGGACGAACGAACTAGTTGCCAAATTGAACGAGAGAAAGAGAACTAAATGAAATCGAACTAAGAACTAAATGAACGAAGAACTAAACGAACTAAGAATTAAACGAACTAGTGAACTAGATTGTTTTCTACTGAACTAAAAGCTGAACTAGTTCGATTGAAAGACCCGTCACTGTGACCGGGTCCGAACTAAACGTTCCATCCCTAACGGACGGACGGAATGGTCGATAAGTGAATCGCCCTTTAGGTAACATAAGACTCATGGCGGAATACAGCTAAATTATTCTGTTGTGTGCTTGAACATAACATTCCTAAGAATTTTTTTTTCTTTTTAAAACGCTAAGTGAAGCAATATATTGCAACATGATTAAACAAAATTTTTTAGCTAAGCATTTATTTTAATCCAAAACGATAGGGATATTGCAAATGTTCTAAATAACTTTTTTTCCAGTGTGTTTAACGATAACTGTATCTCAACAGTTGACACTAACAAGACACAAGCTATTATACAGCTTGAGGATTTTGTATTTTCCAGGAGGAGGTTTTATTTCATTTGAAAAAGATTAAAGCAACTAAAGCTCCGGGACCAGATAATATCTATCCAAAAATTTTAGTTGAATGTGCAGAGGAATTAGTGGATGTTATTTTGAATATTTTCAATGCTTCTTATAACTCGGGGACGGTGCCAGAGGACTGGAAGCTGGCTAACATAACGCCACTCTTCAAGAAGGGGTCTAAAGGGTAGTGCTGGGAATTATAGACCTGTAAGTTTGACTTCGGTGATTTGTAAGATTTTCGAAACTTTGATCAAAATTAAGATCATGATGTTCTTAGAGACTAATAGTCTGTTGACTAGTTTGCAGTATGGTTTCAGGAAAGGTAAATCCTGTACTACTAATTTATTGCATTTCTAACGACAAGGTTACCTCAGCTTTAGATAACAAAAAATGTGTGGATGTTGTTTATATTGATTTTCAAAAAGCTTTTGACAAGGTACCGCATGTTGCTCTTCTCAGCAAGTTAGCTGACATTGGAATAGGAGGAAAAACTTTACTTTGGGTTAGAAATTGGCTTACTGGTAGGAAGCAAAGAGTAGTTGTGAGAGGAAATCATTCTAATTGGAGTGATGTTTTAAGTGGGGTTCCTCAGGGATCAGTTTTAGGGCCTCTTTTGTTTATTATATTTATGAATGACATTAATGAAAATATTTCTGGAAGCATGAATTGTTTTGCTGACGATGTAAAAGTTATGGGGATTGTCGAAAATGAAGAACAAGTAAAACAGCTGCAGAGGATTTAGATCAAATTACTAAGTGGGCAGATAAATGGGGTATGGCAGTTAATGCAGGGAAATGTCAAGTGCTACACTTAGGTCATGGAAATAAGCGTATGAGATATCGTTTACAGGGTTCAGTCATAAATCAGGTAGAAAATGTTATGGATCTGGGTGTCTTTATAAATCAGGACTTCAAGTTTAGTCAACAGTGCAGTATTGCTAGTAACAAAGCCAACAAAATGCTTGGGTTCATCAATAGATGTATTTCAAACAAATCTAAGAAAGTTCTTCTGCCTTTATATAGGAGTTTAGTAAGACCTCATTTGGAGTATGCTGTTCAGTTTTGGTCGCCTTATCTGAAGAAAGATATTTTTGTATTGGAAAGGGTTCAAAGAAGGGTAACTAAATTAGTAAAGGGACTCTCAGATTTAGATTATGATACCAGACTTAATAGGCTTAACATGTATAGCCTGGAGCAAAGGAGAGTCAGAGGGGACATGATTCAGTTATTTAAATTTATCAAAATGAAAGATGTAAATGGATTAAATTTTTGCGGGGAAAGCAGGACAAGGGGTCATTGTTTTAAGCTATTTAAATCTCAGGCTAACTTGGAAATCAGGAAAAACTATTACTTTAGCCGGGTCGTGGGCACTTGGAATAGCTTACCGGAAGAGGCGGTAATGAGCAAGGGAGTGGATAGCTTTAAGAGGGCCATTGATCTTCATTGGGGACTAACAAATTGACTAGGACCAGCCTAGCTGGGCCCAGAGCCTGTTGCTGGTCGTCACATTTGTATTTGTATTTGTATTGTATTTAGTTGGGGGAAGAAAGAGGGATAAGGATTTCTATATAAGTTATAGAAATTGAAAACTTTTAACATTCTTCTGAGAAATTTTACAACAAAAAGATATTCTAAACAATTTCATTAAATTTTTTTGCGTTTTTCTGATTCATTCTACGCAACTAAATATCAAATATTCAACAATTTTTATTAAAATGCGTCCGAAGAAACTTGTTTGTACTACCTCAACAACATGGCATTCATGGAATCACAGATACAATTTTTAATCGGTTTTCGAACGAAACTTCAAACAATGTATTCAATCAGCTTAAGATTTTTTTTATTTCAAATTTCAAAAACAAACACTTCCCAGAACGTTCGGTTAGGGACCGAAAGATTCTGAAAGCGTCAGGGTGAAATAGTGCAATATCTTCGCTTTTCTACTTAATTTTCTTATCGTTCATGCTGCCATCTAGTGAACAGATGTATGAGTATCAATCAAAGATTAATTATAAAATAAGGTTGCAAAGCTCTTAAAGTTGTCTTCTTTTTTTGTTCCGTATTCATTTATTCTTTATAATTAGCCAAAATATAAATATTTGGAGAATTAAAAAGATTACATTTAGCATTTATGATGGAAAAAAAATGAAAAATTGACTTTTTCATTTACATACATAATTATTTACTTTAGTGCAATCTTATTAAGAAAAGAGAAGAAGAATGTATTATTTTTGGTTACACTTGCTGTAAATGGATGAATAAATAAATTTTCAAATTTATTAATATATAAGCACGATAAAATTCAAATTGCCTATAATTGTTAGTAATAATAAAATTATTCAAAGGGACAGGAATAAAGTAGTATTATCAAACGGTTTTTCATTTGGGTTATTCTGAATAAATACATTGTGCATTTGCATGAAATAGACTTAGGATATGGAAGAGCTACGAGTCAGAAAAAGAGTAATTTAAAATTGGACGACAAACATTGGACGTTCTTGGGAATTGGTATTTGTTACATTTGGAGGATGTAAAATTAAGTCTCTGAAAAAAAAAATATGTAACCTCAACTGATGAAAGTACTCAATAAACTTCGGTAAAAAAATATTTTAGAAATGAATAAAAAAAGTATTGATTGAATTATTTTCTTCCTATTCATTTACTTTTTGCACTTAGTATTCATTATTAATTAATGCCAGGTGAAAAATAACTATGTACAATAGAATAAAAGTTATAAAACTAATTTTTTGATAATCATATCTTTAAAAAGTGAAAAGGATGCTGAAAAAATGTCAGTTAATTAAAAGTGAGCAACGAAAATTTTTAATTGGAAAAAAAAATTCAAATTCGTTTACAACAAATTTAATGATGAACATATCAGTTTAAAATATGAGTTTCAGTTTTATATCAAATACAAAAAAATAAAAAAAACTAATTTGAATTCTGAAATTTTTAATTCAAATTATGTTTTTCGCAATCACGAACTGCGACAGGACCTTACTCATTGGGGTTATTGTTTCTAGAAATGGCTCCTGTCCCCCCCCCCCAAGCCTGCCCCTCCTCCAGGGTGGTTACGTGTGCATCGTTGTGTGTGTGTGTGTAAGATTGTGTGTGTGTGTGTAGACTTGTGTGTATGTACGTAGGGAGTGTGAGTGTATGTGTGTGAAGTCGTGTGTGTGTGTTTGTGTGTGTGTGTGTGTTTGTGTGAGTGTGCGTAGGACATGGACGCCTCTGACCAAGAGAAGCAGATAGCTCAGGACCGGAGCAGCCGCGCCTGCAGAGGACGGTGAGCGGTGGTGCTGCAGAGGCTCCTGGTCCAAGCTGAAAAAGGAACCAGACGCTAAGAACGGTCAAGTGAGGACAATAAGCAATCGTGATTGCTCAAAAAAAAAAAAAAAAAAAAAACCCTCAAACATTTTAGTCTGCAAGACGCTCATATGTGAAACATTTTCTATGTTAAAATTCTATATGAAAGTAGTTTTATTGTAATAATGATAAAGGTTATTAGAAATGACTACTTAACATCTGGGTTTGTGATTTTTTAATTTTCTTTTTAAATTAAAAAACTCGGATTTTTTCATTCAGATTTTTTTAAATCTTGAAACATTTGTATATTAGGGTTGGTTGGGGGACGTGGGTCACTGCGGTAAGTGGGTCACACCCTTCTAAAACTGAAATAGGGATAAACAACTCTTCAAACTCTCTTCAACAATTTCAAACTCCTTTGCAGAGATCATGTTAAATTTCATCACAGTAATTGGTTTAGCACAAATTTGGGATTCGTGAAATTTTTCTAAGTCATAGCACTTAGTCAAAAAAAAAAAAAAAAAATTCTGAAAAAACTTTTTTTGCGAGTTTAATTAACATTTTTCAAAGAAGTGTTTCCAGGTAAGTTTTTATTATTTTTATGATAATTAATTTTTCACCTATAGTATAACTTAAAGTTCATACAGCAACAAGAATTTTTGAACAAAATATTATTAATAAAAGTGTTTAAGAGGAGGGGTCCCACTTACCCCGTACATTTTTGCTATACGTGGTAAGTGGGTATTATACCCATCTACTAAGTAAGTGTGTATTATACCTACCCCCTCACTATGGGGTAGGGTCCCCCTATAATAATGGGAATTTCAAAATAAAGAGCAACTCTGATTAAGTATTTGTATTGGCGAAATACTAGACGACTATGACGACTTAGTATAGGAATTGATAGCTGAGCTAAAAACTGTTAAAGCTGGTATTATGTATTTGTGAAACGTTTGATTTAAGTAGGTCTAATGTTGAAAGTTGATGTTACAAATTAAAAATAGTGTTAATTTTCAAGAACGAATAGAAATAGTGACACTTTTTATTGGCATTGTGCAGAAGATGTTGGGAAAATTACTGAGGATGAAACGATAATGGTTCTTTTTTTACAAAGACGCAGTCATTTAGTGTTTCCGATTATTTATTTTAATTTATGATTTTGGCAAATTTACTCAAATTGATCTTAATCAACTGTATTACGTTAATTAAACACACCTTTATATGTAAAAGTAAAATATATGTCCCTATAGACTTTCAATAAATTTCACAAATAAAATTGCTTTGTTTTTCGTTTTAATATTTTCCGTGATACAGATTTAAAAAACAGTAAATATCTTACAAATGTCAAAAAAAAAATTCCCTCTAAAAATGTACCGCACCGCATTTTTAGATATGCTTTATTTAAATTTAAAATAAAGGGGGTAACCCACTTACCCCTTACTCACGCCCCGGCTCCTGGGGTAGGCGGCCGCCTAGGGTGGCAGATTTTAGGGGCGCCAAATATGGAAGTATGAAAATCTGTTCCAGCGATATAAGATTCACTGCTTCAAGGGTAAAAGTACAAATAATTTAGAGTGTGTATCAGTGCTTGGACATGCAAAGCAAAGCATATATATATATATATATATATATATATATATATATATATATATATATATATATATATATATATATATATATATATATATATATATATATATATATATATATATATATATATATATATATATATATATATATATATATATATATATATATATATATATATATATATATATATATAGTTCGGTTCGGAATATAACTAAAAATTCAATTTAGTTTTAGAGGCGGCAAATTGCGTGGTTTAAAAAAGTAGTCTTTTGAAAATATTAACATCCGTTTCAGTGATATAAGATGCACTATTTTATTAATGAAAAAGACAACTTAAAGTGTGTACCACAGCTTTGATATGCAAAATCCATATTATTATTTTATATTATGATTATTATTACTCGAAGAACCTTTGTTTATTAATAATATATAAGATAAAATAAGACAATAAGTATAAAATTTTTTGCTTCAAGACTTATGCATAAGGTTTCAAAAACGAACTATTCTCAAAAGGGGTCCCACTTACCCCATCCAACCCTACTTTACATTTAAAAACAATACATTTCCCACACAATAGATGAAACAGCAACTTTTTAGCTATTTTCGCTTCATGGCAGCTATATTTGAATAATAGGTATAAGTAGACCAGTTTTAACACAAATAATGTATGATTCAAAATAAATTTAGCGTTTAAAATTTAAAAAAAGGTTCATAGAATTTTTATTTTGATCTTTTGGTGCAAGTCTAGAGGCATAGTCCATAATAAATTTTTATCATAAAATGTCTGTACATGTGCATTGAGCATAGTAATCTGAAATTTTTCCCCCAGTCTCTTCTCCCCCCTTTTTTCAAGCAGTTTTCAAGTATAATTTTCTCTTTTTATAAACTGAAAACTGTCACACATTATGATAGAACTTTTACAATGACAATTAGAAATCATCCTTCAGAAACAAATTTTGACTATCAACCACTAGGTTTCAAATCTAGCTGCTCTGCCACCCCCCCTTCCCCCCAGCTACAACCACCAATCCTTTAACTATATACTTCTAGGAAACAGTGGTACCCCTATTTCCTATTATCATATGTTTCATATTTTTTAGAAGAAAAAACCTTAAAATTTGACAGTTTTCTATGTTTATGAGCTTAGAGTCGACAAAAGTTCTGAAATAGATTTAATTGGGGTGAATAAGGCAACAGTTAAAACTTGATTATAAACCAGCCAGAACTGATGAACCTTTTAGCTTACTCTTAAAATTAGCATTAGTTCTCTAAATATTCAATAAATTCTTAAGATTCAGAAATAGGTTATAACGTTTAGATAAGTTGCGATTTTGTTTAACGCTTTGCTTAATCAGGGGTGCCCCTCATCCTAAAGGGAAAGAGCACACCCCCCTAAAAGTCACGAAGTGTCCCCCCCCCCCCGCCCTTATCAAGAGCTCCCCAAAATTGAGAAAAATACTCCTAAAAACAACCCCCATAAAAATTTCAATGGATCAGTCTGCGGCATGACCCTTCCCTCCCCCCCCCCCTTTGGTGGGCACCCCTGGCTTAATGATAAGGTTTCCATCATCATGTATATTTTTAGAGTAAAATAATGTGTTAAACAATTACTTTACTTAATAAGTTTACTTAATTACTTTATTTAAAGTCATGGTGTATAAGAAAAAATGCATTTTTTTTATACATACTTTTTTCCGAATTGTAATTTTGGAATAAAAGCAATATTGCAAGAATAATCTATGTAGTTTAGCCAGTTGAAGTTAAGATTGTATAATGCAGTGCAGTTAAATTTAGAGCAATACATTCTAAAAATTCAAATTTAATTAATAAAAATAAAATCAACTGATTTTAATCAATGATTTTGTTAAAACAATTTCTTGATTCAAATCAACGGGTTTTTTTTTTTAATTACTTATTTTAATTCATGATTTTAATCATAACTTAAATCAAGCTGATTTAAATCAACGAACACTGCTTAACATTAAGTAAGATTGTCAAGCAGTTAATAATAATAAGTATTAACAAAATCGAAAGCGTTGTACGGTTCCAAATTATGAACACATTGAGCATTAAAAAATGATAACAATTACGATTAAAAAAATGGTGCTCATATTTTAATATTTTGTTGTCAGTCAAGAACTTTTTTTTAAACGTTTTCTTAAATTAGTCAAGTGCATGCTGGGCAAAGTGACATAGTTCAATTCGTTTACTTATTCAATCATTTTAAGTATTAATTCATTAATTAATTAACAATTGCCTTATTCACCCCAATTGGATTTATTTCAGAACTTTAGTCGACTCTGAGCTGATAAGCATACAAAATTGTCAACTTTTAAGAATATATCTTGAAAAAGGTATAAAAATTATAATTCTAGGAAATTTAGTAGCACCAATGTTTCCTAGAAGTATAAATGAATGATTGGTGATAGTAGATGGGGAAGGGGGGGGGGGGGGCAGACCAGCTAGAGTTGAAACCTAGTAGTAACGAAATTTGTACACAAGGATTTCTATTTGTCATTGTAAAACTTCTATTATCATGTGTGACATTTTTCTTTTTATAAAAAGAGAAAATTCTGTTTGAAAACTGCGTGAAAAAGGGGAGAGAAGGGACTTAGAAAAAATTCTAGATTGCGATGCACAATGTACAAACATTTTATGATAAAAATTTACTATGAACTATGCCTCTGGACTTGCACTAAAAGATCAATAATGATAATTGATATCTACTAATGTTTCAAGACTAAAACAAAAAATCTAAATTAAAAAAATCCGAATTTTTCGATTTAAAAAAATTATAAAAAACACAATTCCTGATGTTAAGTAGTCATTTCTAACCTTTATCATTATCACAAACTATTTGCATATAGAATTTTAACATAGAAAATGTGTTTCACATAGAGAGTCTTGCACAGTAAAATATTTGAGTGCTTTTGTCTGTAGTTGATGTAAAACTGAAACTCATATTTTTAACTGATATGTTCATCATTAAATTTGTTGTAAACGAATTTGAATTTTTTTTTCCAATTAAAAATTTTTGTTGCTCACTTTGAATTAACTGACATTTTTTCAGCACCCTTTTCATTTTTTAAAGATATGATTATCAAAAAAAACTAGTTTAATAACTTTTATTCTATTGTACGAAGTTATTTTTCACCTGGCATTAATTCATATGAATGCTAATTGTAAAGAGTAAATGAATAGAAGAAAAAAAAATTCTATTAATGCTTTTTTTTTTCATTTCTAAAATACTTTTTAGCGAAGTTGACTGAATACTTTCATCAGTTGAGGTTACATGAACTTTTTTGTTCAGCGAGGATTAATTTTACATCTTCCAAATGTAACAAATACCATAATTCCCAAGAACGTTCAATGTTTGCAATTTTTTCGTCCAATTTTAAATTACTGTTTTCATGCATCGTAGCTATTACATAAATTAAGTCTATTTCATGTGAATGCGCAGTATACTTATTCAGAATAATGCAAATGAAAAAAAAAAACCTTTAATAATGCCCTACCTTATTCTTGTCTATTTGAATAATTTTACTATTACTATCAGTTGCAGGCGATTTAAATTTTATCATGTTAAAATATTACTGAATTTGAAAATTTATTTATTTACCCATTTATACCAAGAATAGCCAAAAATAATGCATTCTTCTTCTCTTTCCTTCATAAGATTGCACTATCTAATGTAAAATAATCATGCATGTAAATGAAAAAGTATTTTTTCATTTTTTTTCCACCGTAAAAAAATTATTAGCCTTTTTAATTATTCGAATATTTATATTTTTTCTAATTATAAACAATAAATGAATACTAAAAAAAGAAAGAAGGAGAACCTCCATTAATAAGGCTTTGCAACCTTATTTTTATAATAATTATTGATCGATACTCATACATTTATCCACTAGATGGCAGCATGAACGATAAGAAAAATCATACAGAAAAGCGAAGATATTGCACTATTTCACCCTGACGCTTTCAGAATCTTTCGTTCTTTAACCGAACGTGTAGAGACGTAGCCTACGGTAGAGTCTAATAACAATTTTATATTTGTTTATGCCGCAGTCATAGTGTTGCGCTTGGAAATCTCGACTTCCTCCCATCAAACTGGAATAAAAAAATTTTGAAATGCATCCTGGATAGTGTGTTCCGTTCGGGCAGTGTATCTGACAGCTAGAAGAAGTGTGGTGAGAACTTTCAATATGCTTCAAATCTTTTCTACGTTTTTACATCAAAACAAGTAAGTTTCAATTTTTACACAACTCGTTTTAAGTGTATTTTTTATCATTCTACAGCAATTTCAGAATGTTTCCCAAATGCAGTTCTAATTAGTTGGAAGTTCTTATATAGAAGTTTGGTAAGACCTCATTTGGAGTATGCTGTTCAGTTTTGGTCTCCTTATCTTAAGAAAGACATTAATGTATTGGAAAGGGTTCAATGGCGAGCTACAAGCAGGGCCGGACTGGCCAATCTAGCGATCGCCCGAAGGGTCGGTGGGTGGGTCGCTGGGCTGGTAGCGATTTGTGGTTAAGCTCCCCACTTTTTTTTTTTACTTGCAGCACTCTCTTAATAAATACAAATTTGAAAGAACATCAAATTTGGTGGTGCCGGTACCTGACTTACGTTTAATAGAGCCTTGGGACCTTGAGAGGCAACCAGGCACTGGATATATGTTTAATACCAGAAGTGCCTACGATAAGGTATTTTTTGAGTGTACTCAGGACCGCGGTGAGCAAAGGCAGGGGCCCTGTCTGTTGATTTTCGAGCCTCCTATGCGATTCTGATGCAGGCCCCTAGTTGCCGACTAGGCCGAGATGGCCTCTCGACGGGCCTGAGTGTACTTCAGGGTCGTCTTCAAAAGGGTGTAGAAAGTGATACCCCCCCCCCCCCCACCCTCTTTAGAATTCCATTCTAATTATATTTTAGTAATGCACAAAAAAAAAGGCCATCACAGTGTTACGAAATTAGAAGTAATAATAAATGAACTAATTGAATAAAAGTAACAAAAAGTATTTATTCTGCAAAATTTTAAAGTATAGTGTAATCTTAAAATAGAATCATCCAAAATACTGTAATATTAAAGTTACCTAACTAAAGGTTACCAAATGTACGTTTAAAATATTTCAATGAAAGAAAAATAGTATATAGTGTAAACTCGTGGTAAGCTTCAGTTAAAAAAAAAAAAAAAAAAAGAATAGATAAATAAAATTGATAGCTTCATAGGGGCCTCTGACATATTTACACCTTTAATAGTTTACATAAAATATCATCACGAAAATCACAGCTAAATGAGAAAAAAAAAATAAATAAACAGGAGCCACCGAAATATATTTTTAATAGAAAAAAAAAGTTCAAATACAGTGGGAGAGTTTTAAAATATTGCACTAAGTATGCACCCCAGTTGATCTAAGTGTTTGAATGTTAAAAAAAAAACTTAATCGAGAGATTCAGGAGGTATGCTATTGAAAAGTTAAAAAAGTGGAAAAAAGACCTAAGGTATCATTTGCTAAGTATGCCACCTCAGTCAAAAATGTTAAAAGTTCTTTTAATTGGAGCCGCAGACAACTTTACTCCAAATAGATGCAAAGCAGTCCAATGGCTTCGAAGAGGAAAAACTGAGGGTGGGTTTTCCACTACGGTTTTAACCATAATTTCTATGGACGAGCCTTTGAACCCCCTCTAGTCTAATCATCATTGCAGATCATCTACAACTGAGTGCTTCTCCAAAAACCTGACATTTTCAATCACAAATATGTTTTAAATAAAAATGATTCAAAAAATCTGAAAACTTATTATGGGGAAAATAGAGGGAACTCACTTTAACTATCCTACGCCCCTCAAAACTGGGGGTCAAATTTTTACACACCAGGAGAGTGACAAGCAGTAAGTTTCATCGAAGGTTATCAAAAATTTAATTATAGTAATAGGAAGTAAACTAACTGTAACCTAAACCAAAAAGCATGTTATTGCATGACAAAACAAAATCTATGTAAAACCTCCCTTAACAGATACTCCCTAATAACGAACATTTCTTCGAGTCCCAGTCCCTTTATATAGGTTTTTCCATATATTTGCTCTGAATATCTTACATCCCTAATAATAGACAGTTTTTTTAAGGAAAAAAAAATCAATTGCTATGCTAAAATTCTAAACTAGCAAATTAGTAACTATTTTCACATTGAGTTCTAGTGTTAGTTATTTCGAATTCTCTAGTTTAGAAAAGTATTTACCAAATTCTAGAAAGTTGTAAGCCAGAAATTTAAAGCAACTTCATTTACTATTTATGGTTTGCTAAATTCAGTTTTTTTTTTTTTTTGAAAATCATTACCTTATTTTCTAAATAATGGTTTTGAAAAAAATTCTTTTCTACTTAATGTACTACAAGTGCGTTATAAATAATGCTATGAGAGTTTTTTTCCCCCCCCTCCCTGGAGTATGACTTTTTTTTTTTTGCTCCTGGACAACAACATTTTCCTTGTAATTTGCTTGTTACGTATGCCCAGGATTATAATTAAGGTAAATAATGTTATTTTTCTATTTCAACCTCTCAATTCGACTACACACTATGGGTAGAATTTTTTTTTTTTTCATTTCTTTAACATAGAAATGTTGTCCAGAAGAATTGCAGCAAAAATATGTTACATACCCATTTGTGAACTTCAAAGTTTTAGTAAGAACAACAGACAGATCATATTAACAAAATACTCAAAGAATCCAACAAGACAAATCTTATTAACAAAATACTCAGAAAATCCAACAAAATGGCAGATTAAAAATTCCTCTTTTTAAATCTATAATAATTGAACTTATTCCTAGAACTGGAGAAAGACATGAAAACCTGCAGACAAATTTCATAATGATGTTCCTCGATTATTTAAATAATTAAATTTACTTAAAGACTTATTTTACACCTTTAAATATACGTTATTTAGTACTACAAATTAAGTTTGTGGAATGTCGATGTAAAATTTTTAGATAATTTAAATGTATCGTAAAACTGTACAACTTCAGACCACTTTATATGTTTATTTTTCTTCATATTTTCATCATTCTTTGCCAAAAAAGGTTGAACATTTAACCAAGGGCGCCCAAATGGGGGGGACAAAAGGGGCTCAGCCCCCCCCCCCTTTGAAATTAGAACTTCCTTGCGTTTAGTACTTTTTTCTTTGCGAAAATGTAAAATCATTTCTTCTCCAGCAATTAGTGAATAAGTTATTAAAACTGTCAAATTTTAATAACTCTATTCTGTACTGAAATTGGTTTCTATGGGGAAAATATTCTGCTAAACCGTGAGGAAAATATCTGACCCCCCCCCCCCCCTTGACATTTTGCATGTGGGCGCCCTTGCATTTAACCGTACACTACCATACATTTCAGCTGTGGTGTGACGCTTCGAAAAAAAATTCTAAATTACACACAAAGGTAGGGGGAATGTTTTGTATATCGGTATAAAGTTTGCGCACGGTGGTGACAACTTTAGACCACATCATGTTTTCCTTGATATGCATCGCTAAACCACTCCAGTCTAAAGTTACAATGCATAGATCGTTCTGTTCCAATCCCGTACACTGCAAAAATTATTTAAAAAAAAAATTGTACTTACTTTTTCCGATTTATAAGTTGTTTTATACTTTTTGAGTCAATTTCGGGTTCTCTTAAATAAAATCAATTGTGAAAAATAATATGGTTTATTCAGATACATAAATATGAACGTTAGATAGTATGAAAAGCAATTATTAGGTACCTACTGATGGATTTTATTATTTTTTTTACAAGGGCATCTTTGTTTATATTTTTATAAGGAATTGATACAAATTTTGTCTCTATTGTGTAGGTTTCTTCGCTGTCGCAATAATCTTTTTTTTTCTTTTTTTGTATCAAATGACATCGGAGGAATGAGGCCAACACCAAAATTTATCCCTTTTTTTTTGTTTTCCTTGTTTAAATTTGTTTGTTCCTATTTCATGGATCACCTTTTCCATCAAATCAGGCGAATAGTTGAGGTAAGGACGGCCACCTATCTTCTTTCTTTTCACTGGATTCATGTATAAAACTAAAGAAAACCCGAAAACTAAAAAAACTGCTCAACACAGCACAAAATATTGACAAACGATAGTTATAATGGGTGGTCTAAAGTTGCAACTCGAATTCACGGATTTTATTTACTTCGAAACGACAGGTAAACAAAGCAACATCAGGATTCGCCAATAAGGCTAAATCATCTTAGATATCTAAGTAATAAAGTAATAAACTTACATCCGGAGAATTCGATCGGCAAATATAGGTTTCAAAGAAGACTTTGAGAGCTGAAGCAAAAATTTCAAAAAACCTCCCAACACAAATGAATGTTGACACGAGAATGATAACACTGGAGCTTGGGGTAAACAACATGAACTTCCCTGGACAACACTTGTGAACCTACTGATTTTTTTTTTAAAGACTTTAGTTTTGCTCCAGCGGCCACTACATGGCACATACTACCAGATTCCTTCAATAGTCTAAAGTTGCAACCCTGGTCTAATGTTGTACAGTTTTACGGTATATTTGAGAAACGAATGAGGACACACCAAAAGAGTGACTTTCTGGGTGTTTAAAAAATTTTGTTGGGAGAAATAAATGAGTTATTGTTTTAATAAGAATGGAATAACATCGCAAAAAATATTTCCAACTATTAAAAGAAGAAAAAAATTATAGGTCAAATAATCCTTGCGTTCGGCTCCTGGGACATAATATTGTTAGGATTTTGGAGAATCATCCAACTGCGTGTTAGAAATTTCAGGTTCAAAAAATTGTCGGGCTCTAAACCTCTCCCCTCACGAACAGTACAAAGACATTCTAAAACTGCGCTTTTGAAACTACAATTTCGGAAAATTTCTGGGAAAAGAATATCAGAAAACTCCTTCATTCAATTTCGAAATTCGTTCAGAATCCTATTTCAAAACATTTCCGGAGGAGGGCCTCCAAATCTCTTTTAACCAAACACCATAAAAGATTGTGTGAAACTGCGTTTTTAGAACTACAATTTCGAAGAGATCCCTAACTTTCAACCTAGTTTCAACTTCAAAAAAATACGAGCGAGGACTCTCGAACTCACCCCCCTCCCCCCACCACATACACACACACTAGTTTAAAGATTGTCCAAAATGGCGTTTATAAAACTACAATTTCGGAAACTTCCTGGGGGAAAAATCACCGAGCTCCCTATGTCTGTAAGAATATTACACTTTTGATTAGGTTTATATTGCTAACATTTTAGTCTTGCAATGACAACCTCTTAAATCAGAAGCTGAAATTTTCTCGCTCTCTCTCTCTCTGTTAAAATTCGTTAAAAATTGAGGTACCACCAAACTCATACACTGCCCTAGTTTTTGACCTTGCGACCTGCATTTATTTTATTGCTCTTTTTCCTACTATTTTCATAAAACCCCTAAACTTGCAAAATTGTGTACATGGGGGGGGGGGTAGATTTATCCTTGAGATAATGCTGAGATAAGGGCTGGTTTTGTGTAAACGCCCGGGCCGTTTTAACGGTCCAGTCCGGCCCTGGCTACAAGGCTAATAAATGGACTTTCTCACTTAGACTATGATTCCAGGCTTAGAAGGCTAAAAATGTACAGTCTTGAGCAAACAAGAGACCGAGGGGACATGATTCAGTTGTTTAAATTTATTAAAATGAAAGATGTTATGGGGCTGAAGTTTAGCACTGAAAAAAGGCCAAGGGGTCATTGTTTTAAGCTATTTAAATCTCAGGCTAACATGGATGCTAGGAAAAATTATTATTTTAGCAGGGTAGTGGAACCTTGGAACAGTTTACCGGAAGGGGTGGTAATGAGCAAGGGAGTAGATAGTTTTAAGAGGGCCATTGATCTTCACTGGGGATTGTAAATTGACTAGGACCAGTCTAGCTGGGTCCAGAGCCTGTTGCTGGTCATCACATTTGTATTTTGAAGTGGAAAGCTTTTAAACCATTTACATTAATAATAGTTCGTAGTCAATATGCCTAGATAAGATTTAAACGTCTTAACTCATGCTTTAATCGGACTCAGCTCTTCGTTAGACACCATCCTGTAATCCTTAACAATGCTCGAATAATTTTAGTTTGCATAAAATGGTTTTGGGTAATTCCATCATAAGGTCGACCAGATGATGCAATTTTCAAAATTAAAATTTCTAAACAAATAAGGTATCATTTTAAAGGTAAAGAGTTGTACATTTTGAAATGTCTGTCTAAAATTTGATTATTTCAGTTATAAATAAGTTACAGGAGGTTTAACTAAGGTCAACATCTTAAGAGTATTTTCAACCCATATTTGGTGATGCTCAAAGAAGTTCTATTTTTTCCAAAAAATGCATGCCAACATTATGAATTGAGATCAATTACCATTTAAAGATACAATGTGTTGCTGGTGATGTTGCAAAAATGTGTCAAAATATAATTCATTTTGATTTGGTAAAAGAATTCCTCTGGGGTACGTTAACCCCAGAGGAATTCTTTTACCACCATTCGACACCAAAATGTGCAATAATTATGCTGAGCCAATAATTTTAAAGCTACGTACATGTATTTTTGAGTACAAAGCAAGATTTTCAATCTCATTGATGTAACCTATTTTAATTTTGTAACAAGTGATAGGTATTTATTATTAAAATCAAGGTGTCGGACGTAAAAACTTTTTTACGTCCAGCACTGTTACATTCCTTTAAACGGCATATGTTTTCAACTGTGATTCTCCTATTTTTGCCTTTCATTTCAAAGTTAAAGCAAAATATGCTTAAAAAACAACTTAGTGAATTTACTGTTATACACATATAGGGTTGAATGGGGTAAGTAGTACCCATTATGAAAACAGTTTGTGTATATAAAGGTGTGTTGAATGATGTAATACAGTTGATTAAGGTCAATTTTGGCAAATTAGTCAAAACTAAATTGAAAAAGCAGTTGGAAACAATAAATGACTGCGTCTATGTAAAGTTGGCAAAGGAAGAACCACTCTCAACATATAGTCCTACATAAATCTTAATGGTTTTGTTTAACATAAGTTTCCCAAATAACTAATCACCAGCTTTAGCAGTTTTTGTAGCTGAACTATCAATTCCTACTAAAATATCATAGTTGTCTTGTATTTCAACAGAGTTGCTTTTGTTTTTGAAATCCACACTGTTATCAGGGCCGATCCTAGCAGGTGTGCAGAGTGTGCGCCGCACAAGGGCGGCCAAAGCAAGGGGCGGCCGCAGGCCGCATCATATAGTTCTTTTAATCAAGAAAAATTCCTCAAGAATTTCTCACAAGATAACTTATAATAAGTGGAATAAATATGCTGATTTTTAAATGTTCAATTGTCAAAGTATGTGTCGATTTCCCGACAGCATATTTTTGTAGTACCCCAAAATCCATTCGCAAACATTACTACCAAAGACAGTCTCAATTAGCATCTTTAGAGAAGCCCCTAATTCCACCCCCTCTCACTTAATGTATTGAAAAACAAACTAAAATTGCGTTTTTCAAACATCAGTTTCAGGAACTTTTGGGGACAGACACCGGATCTCCTTTTCTCCAACGCAATTACTGCACCTGAAAATTTCGTTTTTAGACGGTTCTGTAGAGCCACAGCTTCCTGCCTAAACTAGCCTGAAATTGACTTCAGTTTCAAAAACATAGTTCTTGAGGGCACACTGAACCCCCGCCCGCTCTTAGTCCCATCGTTATCAAACAATGCTTAAAATATGATTTTGGGACTTATATTTCTAAAGAATTCCGGAGGAGAACTACCAGGCTTATGTAGCTTTTTACGGCGCTAGGGCATATCCATCAATCGTCGAGGTGAGGTGGACAAAGGTCTATAGTTATATTTTTCAGACATTAATGTTGAAAAATATCTGAAAGATCCGTAGAAGTTTCCCAGTTTTGTTAACGTCACCGAAGATAATATAAAATTGCGATTTTAGAAATATTCGCTTAAGAGCTTCAAAACCCTTCCTTCCCAAAAATAACCTATAATGGATTTCAATTCCGAAAAATATTTTGGTTCGGAATATTTTCACGTTTCCCCTATTGTTTTCAAACCTAGCCAAACATGGGTTTTTGAAAAATTAGTGCCGAGAAATTACCGGAGGATAGCCATCAGATCCCCTACCGTCACCAAAGACATCCTAAATTTACGTTTTAAACTTATATTTCGAAATTTTTCGATGGAAGACGATTGAATCTCCCTCCCTCTTGCAACGTCAACAAAGGTAACCCAAAATTACGGGTTTAAAATTTAAGTTTCGGAGATTTTTCAGGAAGAACGCCGATCCTTCCTAAGCTACGGTCTTAAAAAATAGCTTCAAATTGATTTCAGTTTTGAAAGAATTTTAGGAAAGATCTGTAACATTACTTTCACCTAGTCTCGAAAAAGTTCCGAAAATTACGTTATTTGACGTCAATTTCGAAAATTTCTCCATGCACCGTGAAAATATTTTATTCATTTGAGAGTAATTGATGACGTCCATTAGATATAAATTACAAAATTTATATCTAATGGACTTAATTGCGGCGGGAATAACCCGTTTTAGTTTGTATTTTTTCTTACGTTCATCTATTTTGACTCTTTTGTCCTTGCAACCAAACACAACTAAAGATTGACTAAAAATATTTTTCATACGCCAATTTCGATAATCTTATTGGAGCAATCCTCCTCCCCTGAACCCCTGACACCTCCCCCCACGCTTCCCCTTCCTCCGTCCCTTCTCTGATGTCACCGAAGAAAGATCATAAAATGCATTTTTACGACTAGTAAATTTTGGTATCTATTACTTTCTTCAAAGATATAAATTGTACCTAAGGAGTTTCTTACTATAAAAAAATTCTTCCTTTTTATAAGATCATTCTTCTGTCCCCCCCCCCTCTCTTTTTTTAAATTCGAACTTTGCATAGAAATTTAAAGAAAGATTTATATAGACGTTAAAGATTAGTCAAAATATGCAAATTACTCTTGAGGGGGGACACATTAGGTCTTTGCACACGGGCGGCCGACACCCTAGGATCGGCTCTGACTGTTATAGTGGAACCCCTTAGTGTGGGGATCTCTTATAGCGAAATTTCACAGGGTAAGTGGAACTTCTCCTCTAAAACAGTTATTAATAATATTTCATTCAAAAATTTCGCAGTATGCACTTTAAGTTAGACTGTACATGAAGGTTTAATGATCATAAAAAAATAATAAAAGTTAACCGGGAAACACTTCTTTGAATTATGTTGCTTAAACTAGGCAAAAAATATTTTTCAATTTTTTTTTTTTTTCTTGACTAAGTTCTCTGACCTAGAAAAAAAATTCCACAAAACCCAAAAAATTGCAAAACCAATCACTGTGATGAACCATGACATGATCAATGTAAAAAAGCATAAAATCCTTATCCTTTTTTCAGTGTTAAGGGGGTGACCCACTTACCCCAGTGACCCATTTCTCCCAACCAACCCTACTTCTGAATTTACTTGATAAATTTTGCTTCAGTATATTTAACCTGTAATTTACATATTTATAACTGTAATCATAGTTCTGTATTTACATTTAAGAGCAATAGTTTACATGGTACATGAACAATTTACGTCTGACACCAAGCTGACAATATTTTTTAAATAATTTTTGACTTTATCATATCAATTTAAAACTGAAATGTGCTTCAATCATAAGTATTCTTAAGAATTAAGCTGTTTTTAAAATGAAAATGTTAGCCAATTCACAGACTTTTAATAATTTTTAAATGAACTATCAATTTTACTATTTGTGTGTTTACGTCTGACACCAACTCTTTAATTTTTTAATTTATACTTTAGGAATTTATTTTGAAAAACGAACATGATTTTTCATTCAGTGGGATGAAGGAAGTGTCTTGTAAATAAATTAAATCATTTTGGATAAGTTTATATTTGGTAAATGGAATTAAAACTGAGAATTTTTTCTTCATTTTTTAAGTCTAACACCATGGAATTGCCTTTTTGACATTTTTGGGCAGCTGCAATGCATTTCGATACTTCGGAATCTGACATGGTTGTCTCATTTTTGGCGTAAATAAGGTACAGATGTTACATACCCCCCCCCCCCCCCCATTTGGCGACATCCGATTTTTTACACAAAATTGGAATGTTTTTCTCGCCAATGAGGCGATAACTTTTTAAGCATGGCATTCCTGGCTAAACTAACCTGTTTTTGGCAATCCGAAGGCTATCTTAGATCTGTTCAGACTTGTTTGCTTGTTAGCGGTCCACGTTATATAGATTCCTGTTTTTTCGTGCAAGATACCTTATAGGAAAGATTATTTTGTGTTGGTTTAGATTCAGTAGTTGTGTTTTGATGAATAGATATTAGAAAATGCCAGTTTCTTTAAACTTGACTGTTAATTAAGAGTAAAATCCAACTTGGGGTGTGTCTTGGTAAGGCGCATTGTTTCATATGTTGTGTTTCAAACTGAGTGTGAGGCTTTATACAACAAAAACGTAAGTTTTTATTTTAGAATTTAAAAAAAAAAGAACTTTCACTTCCGAAATTCTTTATGTTTTTACAAAATCTTGAGGGCTTCTTGTAGTTTTTAACTTTATATTTACTGCATGTAAATTTAGTTTACAAAAAAGTACAGTTATTTTATTCTAAAAGTTAATTCTTATAAATGCCAAGAACTATTCAAGTATATTCTGTAAACGTGCGTCCTTTAGGTACTGAATTTCTGAAAATAAGTTGACTCTACGACTTTATAAAAACCGCTCTACCTACCCACGTAGGTTCACTAATGTTAATTGAAAGTTAAAAGCAGCAGTACGTTGCTATGTAAAAAATTTTCCTTCAGCTGTGAATTTATTAATAATGTTAAAATCACGGAGTCTCGGTGTCTTCGCGCAACAACAGGGCTTGATTACCGCGCAGGCCGCCTGGGCCTGGGCCCCATCTTCCTATGGGGCCCCAAATTAAGAATTATACCTAGCATTACAACTACGCAAAAAATACATGTATTTTTAAAGTAGGTAATAATTTTTAAAAAGCGACTTTTTAGTTGGAAAAAAATTTACTTTTAAAGGATTAATTTTTATTAATTCTATCAGTTGCGCATTTACCATATTCCAATTACGAGATGCCCCGAAGGGGATTCATGAATGTACATGATAAATGATTTACATAATTCTATGATATAACAAAAGAGCCCCCAAAAATCTGCTGAAAGGGCGTCGAAATTATTGTGGGCCTAGGACCTCACTTTTAGTTAATCAGGCCCTGCGCAACAATTCAAAATAATAATGATACTAATAACCAATTTAGGGAAGACTGGGGAGGGTTGAACACATTTTCAAAAAAAAAAAATCTCTGACAGTACTTTGACACCAGCAAATTTGATAGTATATCTTAAATAATTGTTAGCTGTTGAGATCAGGGTTGGCCGGATTGGACCCAGTGGGTTTTTTTTTGAAAAAACCCATTTAAAAAAACCCATTATTTAGCCCACTTTTGGGTTTTTTTTAATTTTTTGAGAAGTTTTTTAAAAAAGTAATTAATTTAAATACTTTTACAATTTTAACTTCTATTTTGTTTGTTCTTCACCACAGATAATGGACATAAAAAATGAATTTTGAACTTTAATAGTATTTCTTAACTCTTAACGGCATTAAAAATACTTCAAAGATTTAAAAAATATATATTTAACTTTTATCTTTAACTGGTCAATAAATAACTCAAATTATCTTGACTAAGTCCTGTCACATCTGGTTTTCTCAATATTTGTAGATTGTACAGAGGAAACTGCTCTAGCTAAAAGGCTTTCATGTGAATTATTTTCTGCAACCCGACACGTCACAAATTTCGAATTAACAAGTTATATTTTTTTTAGAAATTAACAGGTTTTACAAATGGTCGGACAGAAAACAGAATAGGATGTACAGTATTTTTATTATCTTACAAAAAAGTTTAATATTTCTTAATCTGTACACAGAAATAGAAAAACAGGCAACATAAAATTCAAAGAAATGTCTTGATTAAGCTGGAATTCAGTAAATAGGGATTTAAACTACTTGAGGTTCTACAGTAGTTTTGCATAAAAAAATGAAATACAATAAAGTAAAATGCAAAAAAAAAAAAAAAAAAAAAAAGTAGTAATTAAAAACGAACAATAGATTTTATCACTCAAGAAGTAATTTTGCCTAAACTGTTGGTAATCATGGAAACTAAAAAATCTGAAACTTCACCATTCTTGGGTTTTGTCGTCTTTCATACTCTTCTTCAGAAAATGCTGAATTTTAACTAGTTTTCCAGCTTTTTTTACCCCAAGACAATTCTTGTGCTTTGTTCATATACTTCGCTACAATGTGCTACAAGTACCCTATATTTTCCCTAAAAAAATGACAAAAAAACCCACATTTCTTTTAAAAAACCCAGCTTTAGTTGGGTTTTATTTAAAAAAAACCCAAAAAACCCTGGGTCCATGGGCTTTTTTAAAAAAACCCGGGTTTTTGCCAACCTTGGTTGAGATATAAATGGGTAAGCTTATATTGACGCTATCTGCATTACAAAAATGTCTAGAAACAATTTGAAACAATCGAAGAAACTCTCAAACAGTACCACGGCTGGGGTGGGTAAAGCACTGGCTGAGGTCAGTTGAAACACTGGGCAAATTATGAGAAACGTGTTATTTTATCGATATTACTGGAAAAAGAAGTTACATAAATATCTTGTTTAAGAAATTTAAAATAAAACTGAAAGCTTATGAAATCAAATTGAACTAACAAAGATAACTTCTTTGTAGCAAAACACTTAAAAATAATAATTTACAAAATTTCACATATTCAACGTTCTCAATTATGATGCAAATATTAATACGAGCAGACTTAGTACAAGGCGCAAAGGTTCAAAGAAAGTTCTTGTGCCATGAATTTGACGCGGGAGCTGGGCGGTCACTCCAAGCTCGTCAGCTTGCGAGATCGAGATTGTCGCTCACTTGATCGGTTGTAACGCAGAAATGTCGCAAAGTAACATTCTAATCTACTCGAACCTAGCCGCAAGATAAGTTCGAGTAGATTAGAATGCTACTTTGCGATATTTCTATGTCACAACCGATCACGTGAGAATCACGATCTCGCAAGCTGACGAGCTTGGAATGACCGCCCAGGAACTTTCTTACTGCTATTCTTTACATTAGGCACTTGTCTGTCCTTTGGGTCATTGTTTTCTTTCATTTGGAAGTAGGCTTCATTATCTTTGGTTCAATTAAGTTTAACTCCTTTCCCTTTGGTCTACTTCGTTTTCTGCTTCCTTTGTCATAAGTGGAGGTAATTACTTAAGTGAAAGGTTTGAAAATCTAACGAATAAAATTTTAGTTCACATTGGATCGACCGAAGTAAGGTCGGCATGAACGTTTCATCCCACCCCGAAAAAAATATTACCCGTTCCTGGTACTGCTTTTAGAAAATTTGTCACCATAACATCTGTACTAATAAAACCTGTGCGCGTCTGTCTGTGTCTCTGTAACCGTATCTCCTGTCAATACTGGTACCGCTGGATGTAGGACCAGGGGCGGATCCAGAAATATGTGTAAGGGGGGTCAAGTTTCAATGGCGGGCGTTATATCTCCAACGTAAAAAAGCTTCTCTTAAGCAGGGGTGCCCCCCCCCCCCCAATGAGAGGAAAACCCATTTAAATACTCCCTCCCTATATTTTTTCAATGTTTAAGCCCAGTAGAAATGATTGTGCTTTTGAAAATGAAAAAAAAAAAAAAAAACTGAAAATAGCAATGGTCCATTCAAACGAACCCGGTCAATCATTTAAATGTGACGCACTAAAAAGAAATACCTTACAAAACGAAGCAAAAAACAGGTTAAAATACACCACCAGCTCAGTTATTCCATCCGAGGACTGCAGTTTCGTGCTTTTTAGCACTCATCAGCCCAGAATAGGAATCACATGAGCTGGAGGTGAAAAATCTCTTCAGTGAATCAAGAGAGCCAAATAAACTGGTAGCTAATGTAAAATTAGCACACCAAATGACCGCAGCAATGGTGCGGTTCAAATCAAAGATTGATGGCAAAGCATGGTATTTAGTAGTAAGTTACCGCCCTAAGCCAGGGCTAAGGCAGAAATACTTAAAATCATGCAGTCCTCGGATGGAATAACTGAGCTGGTGGTGTATTTTAAGTATTTCTGCCTTAGCCCTGGCTTAGAGCGGTAACTTACTACTAAATACCATGCTTTGCCATCAATCTTTGAGTTGAACTGCACCATTGCTGCGGTCACTCATCTGGTGTGCTAATTCTACATTAGCTACCAGTTTGTTTGGCTCACTTAAGAGATTTTTCGCCTCCAGCTCATGTGATTCCTATTCCGGGCTGATGAGTGCTAAAAAGCACGAAACTGCAGTTCTCGGATGGAATAAATGAGCTGGTGGTGTATTTTAAGTATTTCTGCGTTAGCCGTGGCTTTGGGCGGTAACTTACTACTAAAAAAAACGGTTAATATTGATTCCATGTACTGGTTTTTTAGAATCTAAAAGTTTGAAGATTGGTAATAATCATAATAAAATTCTTGTCACGGGGGGTCAGCTGACCATTTGACCCTCCCCTGAATCCGACCCTGTGTAGGGCATCCAAAGAAAGACATTCCACCCTGCCCCTGTCTCACCCCTCTAACCCGTAAGGACATCCAGGTATAAAAGCATTAAAGTCATCAAATTTTTCCCCACCGCAGGCGACATTGAATCACTGTAGATAGTGAACGGGGCAGAGTGGCCTTCCAATAACCTTATTATAATTATCTTTAAATTTGTGATAGTTATAAGTACTACGATTTTTATGCAAAACCCAAGCGAACATGAAAAGTAAGAATGCACTTACTTTTGCTTCCAAACAGAAAATAAGTCAACGAAAATCCGCACAAAACACTCTGCCAAGTCTATCGAACAATAGCCGTTATATTGCAATACGAATGCTGTTTGTGTACTTGCACTATCCGACTACTATTTAACCACATATTGTATGTGATTTGGCAATCGGCCAAGTCAAGATGATTCCATCTGAATGAATGTAGCAGAGGAGAAGGGAAAATAGTGATGGGATTTTATGCACGAGTTTTATAATTTGACCAGGCCCTTGTTTATTTATTGTCTTCATTAAAGGAGAATGAGTGGAAACAAAATGAGTTTCTATGGAAACAACAAAAATGAAATAAAATGTTTTTATTTCGTTCGGAAAATTAAAAGCCAAATCGTGAGCTCAGAATTATGTTTTAAACAAAATAAATTCACTAATTTTTGAGTGAGAATATAGATCGAATATAGTTTTGATTTAGAAAGTATTGCAGTAAAGAAACTCATTTTTAAAAAACTGAGTCGAAATAATTAAAAGACAAACGTGCATACCTGTATCGGAAAAACTACTCTCCCTGAAAGTTAATAGTCACATCCATTTCCGCCTGTTAACCGGATATTAACCTTTCCATATAATCGATGGTCAGACACTATCGATGATACGTTTCCTAATATTAGTATTCTTTCAACTTACTGACCCCGGTCTCTTTTACTCTTGACTAATTAGAAAATCATACGATAACGTGATAATGAAAACAAGTAGATATTAAAAGAGCGTATTAAAACATATTTCTAAACGCATAAATTATTCGCCCTCGTGTCGCGTTATATCGAAATATACATTTTCAAAGCCTGCCAAAATTTCAAGAAAATTCGCCAAATTTAGCTATTTTCCCCCGATTTAACAGTCGTCTTGGGTCCAATTAAAGAGCCCAAAAAGAGACGCTACCAGCAATGTCTTGTTAGTTATAAAGGCACTCGAGTTTATCTTTTGCTGCCATAACCCATTAAATCAAAATTTTGTCGCACTTTTCTAACGGACCAGTCTCGTACGTCTCACGTTAATTCCTGCGGTTTTTTTCATTCAGTGTTGCTTGTCTGTTAATAAATTATCTTCGATCTTGGTCATTACACTGTAAAAATAAATGTAATCTTACTCCGTAAATACGGTGGCAGTATTCTGCACTTGTGTAACCTTATTCCGGCGGTTAGTTTCCTCCATAGCAATGGAGTAACTTTACTGATACAGCTGGTGTAACATTATGATTGTACACCAGTTTTATCAATTAAGTTACTCCATTGCTATGGAGACAGAAGCTGCCACCACTTTTACAGAGTAAAGTTACACTTTTTTTTTACAGTGATAGGAGTGGTGGTAAGCCTCTTTGCACTGTCTATTACAAGGACGGATACAAGGGAGGGGCGATCGCCCCTCCCTTGTATCCTTGAGGAACCCTCCACCAGCAATTTTTCGGAATTGCGGTCCTAAAATGAAAGAGTTGGCGTGTGTGTGTTGTTACTTCGTGTGTCAGGGAATTTAGGTTTGAATCTAGGACACTTTTCATCTTTGGTGATTTTAGGAGGAGGCATTTGGTGGACTTCCCCCAGCATTTTTCAAAATTTAAGTTTTAAAAACGTGATTTTAGACATCTCAGTTAAGTTTACAAGAAGGAATGGACCGTCAATGATGATAGGGAGAGTAGGTTTCGAAACATTTCCTCGGAATTATCAAGAAATTGAATTTCGAAAACGCAATTTTAGAATACCTCTATCAACGGAAAAGAAAAAGAATAGGTTGGGGAATCTTCATTGCGAACTCTCAACATTTTAGTCCCTTTAAATAAAAATAATGTGGTAGCTCCCCCCCCCCCCAAGCATGTGTCAATCAGATACACCGTAAGAGGCAAGGTTTTAAAAAAAAATCGCTCCCTCCTTGAAAAATTTCTGGATCCGCCCTTGGTCTATTATGCCTTAAATTAGGAAATTTCGACACTCTTTGGAGACACTGAGGACCTCAGAATGCTTAATTTCCTAGTGATTTCTGAAATGGAATTTCCCACACTTCTAGCTCCAACAGCCGTTTTGCATTCAAAGCCTTTCTATTCCTGTCGTGCGACCATAATCAGGTTCGAAACCTTTTCACATAAACCACTTAAATACGAATGAAAGCCCTACCGATGCCCTACCCATTTATACACGTGAACGTGCCACTAATACAAGACACCCTTCCGTATGTTTGCATCTTGCTATCCCCTGACTTTGTCCATCGGGTCCCATGTCAGTGGGATTAATTGGTATTTGCAATAACTGTCGATTACTGATCGTAACCGCCGGTTGTTTGCAATAATCACTACTTATTATCCCATCTTCAAGCACTGTCGCCATTTACAACTCACCCCGGATCATGGTTTTAATTGTCAGGCCATTATTCGCTCCCTCCTCCAACTTGGAGCACCACCAATTGAAATCCTGTGCAGCCATCGGGCTCCAGAATTAGCAGATCTTGTTATCAAGACTTTTGGAGACATCTAAACCTTTCGCACTCTGCACGTCATCAGACACGACAACAACGTTAGTAATATAATCACCGAATGTTATTAATTACCGCCATTTATAACATTGTAAATAACTATATTCATTACTTTTACATCATTATATATATTTTGCGTGAGTTTTAATAAAGCAGATATTTTTGTACACGTTCTCCTTTTTCGATACTTGAATTAAATATTATGTAACTATTAAAGCGAACCAATTCTTTTCATTTCTTTTCAGTGACTGCATGACATGGGATTTGAAAAAAGTGTGAGCCTTGAACTGTGAGTCAATATGCGCCTCAGAGTGAACTTTTATCCCAGAAATTTTACCAAAGTAAATGCTTGAAGAAGCGCAGCTTAAGAAAGCTATTTAGACATTTTTTCACTCCCTGTACACAATAAATAGCTTAAACAGTACCTGCGATTAAGGTTGTGAAGCAGTGCTGGAGCTGACTTAGACATTGGTCCATTTTAAAAATGTTTATCAGCTGTATAAATATAAGATTTTTCAGTTGAACAGCAATTAGAAAGTACCCATTCTAGGAGCGATAGTTTTTGTCGTCGCCTTTGTGGTGTCTTTCAACATGCTTCCTGTTTTTGAATGAAGCTGTAGTAGGCGGAAGGAACCATTTTTTGTAGAAGTCAGTTTGTTTCTTGAGCAGTATTTCTTTTCTCCCAGCCAGCAAAGGAGGCACGAAAACAGACATTGCAAATAAACAGAACCATTTTTACTTTATGACTCTCTACTGCTGATATGAAGGAGACCAAGTTGCTCTCTGACACAAAGCTTCTCATTTGATCTCTGCACGACATTTAACCATGTTTTGAATCACCATCAACACAGATAGTTTTAAATTTCCTCTATTCCTTCTACATTGCTTACACGATCGTGTGCAATGGAATTTACTAACCGTTATTTCATAATGAATAACATGAAACTATACATATTTCCAGAAAAAAAAAGGTGGATCATTTAATGTACTCCACTCATCTAAAAAGGAATTCATTCGCAGCATAGCAGTGCTCTTTTTTTCCTGAACTGACAAAAAGCACTCAAAAACTGAAACGTAAGTTGTGGAATTTGTAAACAGGACGTTTTGTGCGAAAGCAATTTACTAGCTTTCACAAAAAATGCTGAAAATAGATTTTCTCGTGACTCGTGTGTAAAACATTTGCTACTGATTGAAACCTGTGAAACCGTGAAATAATAATACTCTTTACTCAAAAGAAAACATGCTTTGTTATTCCTTACTCGAAAACCAATTTTAAAGTTTCCTAAGGGTTTATAGAGCATGTATTTTTGGTACGTTGATACACGTTTTTCGTGTAAAAAAATTAAAAAAAAAATCTCAAAAGTGCATGCGAGAGAAGTTCTTCTCGTAAATTGTGTTCAAAGCCAAACTCTCAACGTGGGAAAGAGAAAGTAGGGGAATATGGAGCAAAGTGAAATAGTTTAGGAAACTGGACTTTTTCAATTTGAACAAATTTTTTATTTTCGGCAGGAAATTTATGATTTCAAAAAAAAAAAAAATTGTAAATTTTTTACTTTTTTTAAAAGATGGGGCAAAGTGAAAAACATTTTCTGTTTGATTGTAAAAAAATATTTTTGATCAAATGAACAGTAAATAATATATTGAATTAATAAATGAAAAGATAACAAAACAATTTAATTGATTAATGTAAGAAGAAAAAATTTTGATTGAGTAAAAGAGTGAATGTAAGAAGAAATAATTTCGTAATTCACTAAAAATAAGTGAATTACAAAATAGAGGAATGTAAATTTATTCATAAATAAATGAGCAATTGAGTGATTTAGTAAATTATTGAATGAGCAAACGAAATACACTATTTCACTTTGCCCTGCATGCACTTGACTAAATGAGCAATATATTTAAAAGTCAAATATGTAACTAAATATATTCTGAACAGAATATTAAAAGGTCTCAATTAGTATTTAAAACGTTAATAATAAGAACTTTTATCATTTTCAAAAATAATTTTTGACTTTTAACAAAATATTACAATGTGAGTATCAATTTTTGAAAATTTCATGTATTATCGTATGCTTTAATCTTCCGCGGTATTTTTTCCTTTATTGGAATGGACTACATGTGTGAGTACATAGTTAAAATGTTACCAGATAGGTGGCGCTAAAAGCAAAGTTAATACTTCATAATTTCACATTGGCACGATATTTCACTTTGTACCACGTTCCTCTACTTTTAAAATTTCATGCAAGGCAAAAAAAAAAAAAAAACGACGGTTTTTTAAAAAATCTGGTGATATGCTCTGCAACTGAAACTTTGGAAATGTGTATTTTATTCCTTAAAATTTCATTAGGTGGAAGCATTTTATAAACTCACTTACAAACTTGTATTCGGAATTTCAAAGAAGCTATTAAATTGTTCTTAACAGAGAAAATTGTTGTGATTTTGACAATACTTGTTTTCTCACACATTTGGCTGTTCACTATGCTGAGACTTATACTGTTTGACTACGGATTGTATGTAATTTGGCAATCTGCCAAGTAAAGACGATTCCATCTGAATGAATCTAGCAGGGGAGGAGGGAAAATAACGATGGGATTTTGATGCAGGCGCTTTATAAAGTAACTAGTGCCTTATTCATTTATTGCATTCTCAAAAATAAAATAAAGGAAAACAAAAATAGTTACCATGGAAACAACGAAAAGATTATACAATATTTCCATCGTTCAGGAACGTAGCAGCAAAATGGTAAGCTCAAAACTTTATTGTGAATAAATAAATCAATTAATTTTTGCCGTGAGAATATAGATCGAATATATTTTAGATTTAAAAAATGTTGCTGTGAGCAAATTTTCATTTTTACAAAACTGAGACTAAATAATAGAGAGGCAAAAGTGCACATCTAAAAGAAAACAACTAACATCCCTATAAACTAATAGATACGTCCATTTCCGCCTATAACCGGATATTAGCCTTTCCATGTAATCGATGGTCAGACAGTAATTTGTTCTCTAGTACAGTCATGAGCTGGATACAGAAGTGGTTTACTTGAACCTTTCTCGTTCATTGTCTCATAGTTAACTCTACCTCAGAGCCAGACGGACGTAAGTCACTTAATCGCAACTTTACAGGGGACAGGAAAGACTTTTATTCTGGCACATGCTTAAGAATGGGATGTGCGCTCTTTTGACCTTGGTAAAAAATTGCAAAGAGTGGTTTCTTTTTCTTCTTTTTAAGAATTACGGTTTACATGGCTCGATACAGAATAAGCTTTCACATACAATGCACTAAATAAACAGAAAATCGCCATTTTTGGACTTACATCGCTCTGGCTCTAAGTAACAGGATAGTTCCCTAGTACAATCATGATATACATACAGAAGTGGCTTATTTAAAGCCATCTCGCTCATTGTTTTTCATTGAGTGTTGGCAAAGTTTTGAGTTATGTGGGACCAGGTAGTTGAATAGTAACAGCAACAAAACTTAAAACATTTTGTATCAGCGTAATATAGTAACAGCCGCTAAAACCAGGACTTTTCAAAATTGGATAGCCTTTAAAACTGCACAAATCTTCCCCGAGTTTTATGCTTGGTTCAATCATATTTTGTGTAATTAACATGCTTTTTATCCGTTCTCTTTGGGCAGTTGATAAAACTTGAGTACTTCTGTACGTTGCCTCTTATCTTATTCAAAGCCAGGAAATTTTTTAGCCACAAAATGAAATCAATCAAACTAAGGCATTTCTAGACTAGAATACTAAAAAACCCATATTGGCGAAAATCCATTTTCTTGCTAAGTGTGCTCTAAGAAATTTTCTCAACTAGGTCATTTGAGCCAATCAATGTTAAGTTGAGCTTCGTGGGCGGTCGGTTGAGCCAATCAATGGTCGATTGAGCTTATTGGGCGGCTAGTAGGGCGGTCAGTCGCGCCAATCAAAGGTCAGTTGAGCCAGTCAAAGGTCAGTTGAGCCAATCAATTATTAGTTGAGCTCAGTGAGCAGTAGTTGAGCATATCAAAGGTCGGTTGAGCTTATTGGGCGGCTAGTAGGGAGGTCAGTCGCGCCAATCAAAGGTCAGTTGAGCCAGTCAAAGGTCAGTTGAGCCAGTCAAAGGTCAGTTGAGCCAATCAATTATTAGTTGAGCTCAGTGGGCAGTAGTTGAGCATATCAAAGGTCTGTTGAGCTTAGTGGGCGGTCAGTTGAGCCAAACAATGGTCAGTTGAGCTAGCAAAACTGAAAAGGCACTTGAAAATCCTTGTTAACGAAAAGCAATGTTACCGTGTTGCTAGTTCTGAAGAATTCCTCAGGCAGGTATTCTTCTTAAAAGACACTTGAGAAAAACATAGCTAAGGAAAAACCATAGGGCCTCATGACGTAATTTGAGCATGGTGAGTTAATTTTGGTATGAGTTGTACCATATTAAATGGAATGAAAACGAGTTATTTAAACCAAAAAAATTCAGTTATAAATATTTTTGCCTCTGAGTTTATTCTGGAAATAATGTTGATAACATTATTACTGAAATTGATAAAAATTAAATTTAATTCTTTAAACAAAGCAATGCTAATCACACCAACTCTTTATTTTTTCATTGAATTTTAAATTTTTCTTTAATAGTTTTCATGCAGTCAATGATTTAAAGACATGAGGTAATTTAAATATGCAATACATTTTTACTTCCTTTTACAAAAAAGGAAGTATTGTATTCGCGAAAAAATTTTCACTCAAAAATCGCCCTTAATTTCCATCTTGCTCACCCCCAAATGAATGTTGAGTTTTTTTTCGATTCGACCACATGCGGAAAAGTGCCTAAGAATGTATAGACACGCGAAATATCCATTTTGACCATCACCGAGGTAATTACAACGACTTTTCTCGTGACGTCTGTATGTTTGTGCGTATGTGCGTATGTATCTCGCATAACTCAAAAATGGTATGTCCTAGAAAGTTGAAATTTGGTACATAGACTCGTAGTGGGGTCTAGTTGTGCACCTCCCCTTTTGGTTGCTTTCGGATGTTCCTAAGGGGGTCTTTTGCACCTTTTTGGGGGGAAATCATTGTTAATTTCGATGTAAACTCAAGTGGCGGTATAATTTGTCGGACACTTGGCGATATATCGCCAGTCTTTTGGTCGCCAAGTTTTGTCGCCAACTTGGCGACAAATTTGGCGGAGTTTTTTTTTTTTTTTTGGTTTCAATTTGGCCATTGTTGGTGATATTTAGAGAATAAATATTGAATCACATTAAAATAGCGAATAATGGGGAAATGACATTAAATTGGAGTAAAAGGAAGTCATGTGATGCACACATCAGCTCGTTTTTATTAGAATGAAAAGTGATCATTTTATAGAACTATAAAAACAAGCATTTATGTATGTCATCAGCACTTAAGATTATATGTGCCAAACATTTGTTGGTGTGATTGATGTTTGTAAAAGTTTTCTTTTCTATGGGATAGCAGTATAAACAGAAATCACCAACTGCCAACGCATGCAACATACCGACTGACCAGTATATTCTCTTAGTTCCACTTTCAACCACCAACACATGCAATGAACCGACATTCCAGGATATTTTATCAGCTTTAAAGAGATGACATCTACCTCCAGCTCGTTTATTCCCTATTCCTGACTGATGAGTGCACAGCAAGGGTAAAACTGCAGTTTGTGGACGAGATAACCAGGCTGTTTGTATATTGCTTGTACGAGGCGGGTTTTTAAAGTTAGACCCGTTTTGTTTTAGACACCAGTAGTTTGCACGCATATCGCAACGAACACTTGCGCTGTGTACCGGCATGCCCGAAGAACAACTGTGCTCATTTTCAGCTCTGTAGCTAATCTGTACGGTTCTGTTCTATGCTTTCATAATGTTGAAGACTATCCACATTCGCCCCGAGGCTTCGAAATCTATGAGGGTCAGTCAATAAATAACGAAGCAGAGACTATAAAACAGGCTTTATTCGACATTCTTCAAAAATACTGACCGAAATTGTTTAAACATTTATCCCTCTTTGAAATGAGTCGCATCATTCCGTGCTCATTAACACTAGAATTACGGAAGGGGTAATTTTGACCTCAAGCAAGCTTCTTTTATTAACTGCTCTTTCATATCTTCAGAAATTTCTTAATCTTTTCATGATTTTTACTTCCTTTTACAAAAAAGGAAGTTTTGTATATGCGAAAAAAATTTCACTCAAAAATCGACCTTAATTTTCATTTCACTCGCCCCCAAATAAATGTTAAGTTTTTTTTTTTTTTTTTTTTTTTTTTTTTTTTGCGACTCGACTACGCATGGATAAAAGCCTAAGATCGTATAGACACGCGAGATATCCATTTTCACGATTCCCGAGTTAATTTCAACGAGTTTTCTCGTGACGTCTGTATGTACGTATGTATGTGTGTATGTATCTCGCATAACTCAAAAACGGTATGTCCTAGAAAGTTGAAATTTGGTACGTTGACAACTAGTGAGATCTAGTTGTGCACCTCCCCTTTTGGTTGTATTCGGGTGTTTCTAAAGGGGTCTTTTGCCCTTTTTCGGGGGGGAAATCATTGTTAATTTCGATGTCAACTCGATTGGTGTAATAATTTCGCGGACACTTGGCGATATATCGCCAGTGTAATTTTCGCCAAGTTTTGTCGCCAACTTGGCGACAAAGTTGGCGATTTAAAAAAAAATTTCTTTTTTTAAAATCTGATTTCAATTTAGCCCTTGTTGGTGATATTTAAAGAGTAAACTACTGAATCACATAAAAATTGACAGTAATGGGGAAATGACATTAAATTGGGGTAAAAAGAAGTCATGTGATGCACACATCAGCTCGTTTCTAAATCATTGTGCTGTGTGATAAGGTTTTCAAGGGAAAAAAAAATTCCCACCCAAACTTAAAGGTTATACCTAGAATTACTGACAGGTCCCTGCGAGAAAAAATAAATACTAATGCGTTTCATCGCTATCTATGTGCGTTCTGTAAACTAAATTTGTTTTTGCGAACTAAGCAAGGAAGAAGGGGAAAAAACTCTCTTGCCTGCATGATATCAGAAATCGAATAAGACCAAAAGATGAAAGCTTGGGAGAAAATGGAGTAAATCAATTATAACTACAAACAATTTTTTTACTTCATTGAAGCTTGCAAAAGGTCTGAAAGCAAAGAGATTCAGTAATGTTGGAACAATAAATCGCCGGAAACGGGAAATTCCTGCTAGTTTCAAAAATGCTAAAAGCAAACAATTTTCTTCTTCTGTGGTGAAACACGACAATGTAATTCTTACATCGTATCAAGGTAAAGTAAGGAAAAATATAATTTTGCTTAGTACACTCCATTCATCTATTGAATTTGAAGCTAATGAAAACGAGCTGATGTGTGCATCACATGACTTCCTTTTACACCAATTTAATGTTACTTCCCTATTATTGCAATTTTAACGTGATTCTCTCTCTAACTCTCTAAATATCACCAACAATGGTCACATAGAGACCAGATTTAAAAAAAAAAAACAATAAAAATAAAAACAATCGTCAAATTTGTCGCCAAGTTGGTGACAAAACTTGGCGACCAAAGGACTGGCTATATATCGCCAAGTGTCCGCCAAATTATAACACCACTTGAATTTGCATCGAAATTAACAATGAATTCCCCCCAAAAAGGTGCAAAAGACCCCTTTAGAAACACTCGAATGCAACACAAAAAAGGAGGTGCACAACTAGACCCCACTAGGAGTCTACGTACCAAATTTCAACTTTCTAGGACATACCGTTCTTGAGTTATGCGACATACATACACACATACGTCACGAGAAAAGTCGTTATAATTAACTCGGGAAACTTCAAAATGGATATTTCGGGCGTCTATACGTTCTTAGGTACATGTGTACGTGTGGTCGGGTCGAAAAAAAAAAACTCAACATTCATTTGGGGGTGAGCAAAATGGAAATTAAGGCCGATTTTTGAGTGAAATTTTTTTCGCGAATACAGTACTTCCTTTTTTGTAAAAGGAAGTAAAAAGACTCCGAATGTAGTCCGTTATGTCCATTTGTTTAACGTTCACTATCTTACCAATCTAGAATCACAATTCTAGGCCAGTATTTTTTAATTATTTGCTAAAATTGCATTTACTTGCGTAATATGGTTCAATAACAAAACGCATCAAACTTAGCTACATGGCCCCTGCATAAATTCCAACAATGACGCATTGTAATCCCATTAAAAGTTAAACTGAAAGTCTGAAATCTGATAAATGTCGACATTAGCCCGTGCATATGACATACACATACCAAAGACATCAGTGATATACTTAATATTTCTGGTGAATCACCAGTAAAAGTCGACAATCTTTAATTTTGGTGTTTTACAGTAACATATATACACTGCTTTTAAAAAAGTAATTGGCAGAAACGTTTCGCTATTAATAAATGAAAAAAATAAATACGGTCCAAATCCCGATGCTTTTCTTTTTTTTTTTTTTTTCAATGAAGAAAAAAATAGTGGCAGTACTACACAAAGGTGCATATACACAACATAGTCAGACAAGGGGGCAAATTTCAAATTCAGTCGTTTAATATTGGCTTGGGCGGGGAGTGATAGTCTAAGCGAGCAGTGCCAGATCTTTAATTTTTCTGAGCTGTAACAAATATTGACACTGATTCTCTCAGTAGTGATGGGCATTATCGAGACCTTTTGATAATCGAGATCTTTCCAAATCGAGAACTTGAGCGATTGATAATCGAGAACTCTAGCTGAGTCAATCGATAACCATGAATTCGTGATAATAAGAGGTCTCGAGGGATTCGATTATACCCATCACTACACTGTTAAAACCGGAGGAGCCAGATAGGTGCGATTTTCCGCCTTAGGGTGCAAAGACGGAGCCATAGAGAGTCACAGAGGCTAGGAAATATTGTTCCGATATCTTTTAGCACCTCAGTGGAGGAAAGAAGGTAATGAAGGGCCATCAGCCCTCGCAGTAGCCAATAGCGACTCTTTTCCTCCGCAAAGGTGCCTCGCTCGCACATGCGCTGTGCACTCCGGCATAAGTTCAGTTCAGCCACTTTAATGGCGGACGACGATGCTGCAACGTAGTTGTTGATACATTAAATTTTCACATTGAATTGACAACTAAACTGGATTAAAATTCAACATTTCTGGGACAAACCTTCAAAACCTTGCGTAAGTATAGTCATTTAATCATGGTATAACATTTAAGGCTTTCCAACAGGCTTTTAGTGTTTTCAGAGTCGAGTTTCAACAAAGTAAACTGAGTACTACTTCTTGTTTATAGTTAACCGTTTTAATATAGTGATGTATGGCTTTTTCTATCATGTGTACTAATATATGCTGTTACTTGCTTGTCGCTTCAGCGGTCTCGCGGATTTTCCCCAAAATGTTTATTGTTAGCAATACCAAATAATTAATAAGTAACCGTTACGAAAATTTAACGATGTAACTTAACTGCTACAGCAGATACACTAAATGTCTTTATCTTCACAATAAAATAGCTGCGTAGACGTAGCAAAGGAAAAAAAAAGGACGCAAAAGAAATCTCTCTGTGTTTCATGCCATGACTCATTACGTAAAAATATTTCGCTGGTGTTATTTCAAAAAAAAAAAAAAAAAACGAATGCATTGTCTAGACGCGTTTATTATTATTTTTTTCTGATTTCTGTTTCCAATGCTTTTTTATTATGTGGGCCGCCAAAAATTTGTTTTGATTTTAGTGTCAAAAAAGTTCCTATTTAAAAAAGAAAAAAAAAGTTCCTTTTTAGATTACTTATGTTCAAATAGGATATTCAAATTTCGAACCATATATGTATACGTATCAATATGTTACTCTTGATTAAAATATTTTGAACGTTTATAAAACGCCTGCAATTTATGAAACGATTTGATTTTTCCGTGATTGTAATATAACTGAAAATTTTTGAATGTGTCCGTAAATTATCCATAGATGCCTACATTCTTAATTTTTGGTATTATGCTGTAGTAAATGTCAATATCCATTTAAAACTACAGAACAATCCAAGGGTTTTTATGAGATTTAGAACTCGGATAGAGGAATTGAAGTCATGAACGCTTCTAAATTATGTTGGAAAGTCTGAAATATGATCAAATGCCTTAAATGACAAATTTTAACCCAAAATCAATTCAATGTGAAAAACGTACTAAGACTTTGTATATCATAAACACAAACAATAAACACAATAATATTCAAAAATGCACACAATACGGGGGAGGGGGGTGGGAGAGGATCTGCTGCAGAAATCAGTAATGGTGCCATTTATCTCTCTGAAGGTTCCTTCTTTTCACCGCCGCTGTCTGTCTTTTAAAAGGTGCCCGATTTTCACCCTAATAAGAGGTGCGATTTCGGCTCCGTATTGGGTGTCGCTGGTGAACAAGCGTTTCACCCCTGAAAGGTGCCAAACGCAACCTGTAGTTTAACAGTGTAGCCCTTACCCATCTACCTTCAAGTTTTTTGTATCAAGTTTGAACGAAGAAAATAATTGTTGAGGATCTAAATGAAATATCCAACTTTCCTCCAGATAGTTGTGTAAAGCCTTTGCATTTATTTATTGTTTTTCTCATTACTGATTGGCAACGGACTGTAAGAACTTTTTCAGCATTGCAAACCATGTGTTTTGTCATTCAACCATTATGTTATGTGAAATGTAGCCGTGTCTTTTGTTTTCATGTTAACAGTGTTAATAGTCTGCTGACTTTAATAAAATAAAATAGTTACTTAAAATTATACAGTCCACGCTTATTCCTTTACGGGCCATCGAATTTACAATAATTATGGTGAATTTTGACACCTTTCAGAAGTTGCCGCCTGTAGCAAGGGCTAGCTCCCATACATGTAGTGCAGTCCAACACACTAAAAACAAGCGCAAAGAGACTGCAGCCTTTGCTTGTTAAAAAAAGAGTGCTCGTAAAAAAAGGATTTGTAGAAAAAATCATGAAATTGTATACATACTACGTTATTTTTATTTTTCTGTATAGCACCAAAGTTAGCTATCATTTACTGAGTCTAGCTGGACAAAAATCAAAATTGCATCACTGTTGTTGCTCGATACGCAACATTTTATTAAAAACTTAAGCACCTATAAAGCAATGAACCATGTCTAATTTAGACAGTTAGTTCCTGGAATTTTGTCCCTAAAGGCTTGAAGTTCACATTTCTCAATAGCACATTTTGTGTTCTTCTCCATGTAAGATAATTGGTTAGTGCTGTACTTTGTCTGGCCTCATCTCAAAGTATTTGTACTTATATATTGACATTGCGTTATCCAAGGTTATTATTATTCATCAATTTCATTTATTAAAGGCAAGTTTTAAATGCATTTTTATTTAAGTGAAAAAAAATGCGAATTTCGCACTATTTCACCGAAAGTTATTAGAGCTGCAAAAAAAAAAAAAATCACAATCCTCCGCCTTCTAATTTACATTTTTATATACCAGATATATTAAAAAATATCCATGCAAAATATTATAGTCCGGCTCTACCCGGCCATAGGAGTATTTTCAGGTTTTGTGAACCATGTAGGTTTGTTAAAAAAAAAAAAAAAAAAAAAAAAAATGAATTTCTACTCAATAAAGGTGCTCATGATCGATTTATTTGATCCCTTTAGTTTTGATTTGTTTTTTACTATCGTCTTCTGTTAATTACCGCCTGCTGTTTATTTGGAAAACTTGTTTTTTCTCCTTTGGCAACTATATTGTCACTTTCATTACTGTTCTAAAGTTTTTGTAAAATATGTTTTCCTACTGATAATATATGCGAATATTTTTGCTTAATACAGTTCATTTTTATTAATGTCCTCTAATTATTATTTCTTTTATGGTATTTTCAGGTATAATCAGGATTTCATGTTGGTTGGAATACAGCAAGTGTGATGCCGGATTACCATGCAAATTTGTTTCTGCTTTTGTTTGAAGACTTATTTCCAACTCATCGTTTGAGGAAATGCAATGATGGCGGAATTCCCTAAATTTTAGGTTCACATACATTCCTTAGACTTGCGGCAACAGCATATAGAGAAGACAGTGTATGTTGTGTGAAGTGCAGACTGCTCCAAGTCCGGACTCGCTTTTCGTGCCATCGCCAGTAAATATCTCAAGATTTGCATGAATTTAAATTCGTGTAGCTGTAGTTCTTACTTAGGTTATCTATTAATCCTAATATCACCGTTGAATGAAAAATATTCAGTGACCTTGCGCTCGACGAACCTCACCGGTCAACCGGTAAGTAACCAGTTACTAACCGCAGCGTTCTATGATCAACCGGTTACCGTACCATTCCATCATATATATCTTATGAAAGAAAACTTTTATATTTTTCCGCAATGGCACATCAGCCTGAGATCAGCCTTGACTCTAAGAACAATTATTTTTGTGAACATTGTTCAAAAGCATTTTCCTGTCCCTATCACTTAAAAACGCATTTGATAACCCATACTGGCAAGAAACCGTATTCATGTGAACAGTGCTCAAAGATATTTTCGGATGATTCAAATTTAAAGGCGCATTTGAGAACCCATACCGGCGAGAAACCATATTCATGTGAACAGTGCTCAAAGGTATTTTCGGATGATTCAAATTTAAAGGCGCTTTTGAGAACCCATACCGGCGAGAAACCATATTCATGTGAACAGTGCTCAAAGGTATTTTCGGATGATTCAAATTTAAAGGCGCTTTTGAGAACCCATACCGGCGAGAAACCATATTCATGTGAACAGTGCTCAAAGGTATTTTCGGATGATTCAAATTTAAAGGCGCTTTTGAGAACCCATACCGGCGAGAAACCATATTCATGTGAACAGTGCTCAAAGGTATTTTCGGATGATTCAAATTTAAAGGCGCTTTTGAGAACCCATACCGGCGAGAAACCATATTCATGTGAACAGTGCTCAAAGGTATTTTCGGATGATTCAAATTTAAAGGCGCTTTTGAGAACCCATACCGGCGAGAAACCATATTCATGTGAACAGTGCTCAAAGGTATTTTCGGATGATTCAAATTTAAAGGCGCTTTTGAGAACCCATACCGGCGAGAAACCATATTCATGTGAACAGTGCTCAAAGGTATTTTCGGATGATTCAAATTTAAAGGCGCTTTTGAGAACCCATACCGGCGAGAAACCATATTCATGTGAACAGTGCTCAAAGGTATTTTCGGATGATTCAAATTTAAAGGCGCTTTTGAGAACCCATACCGGCGAGAAACCATATTCATGTGAACAGTGCTCAAAGGTATTTTCGGATGATTCAAATTTAAAGGCGCTTTTGAGAACCCATACCGGCGAGAAACCATATTCATGTGAACAGTGCTCAAAGGTATTTTCGGATGATTCAAATTTAAAGGCGCTTTTGAGAACCCATACCGGCGAGAAACCATATTCATGTGAACAGTGCTCAAAGGTATTTTCGGGTGATTCAAATTTAAAGGCGCTTTTGAGAACCCATACTGGCGAGAAACCATATTCATGTGAACAGTGCTCAAAGGTATTTTCGGATGATTCAAATTTAAAGGCGCTTTTGAGAACCCATACTGGCGAGAAACCATATTCATGTGAACAGTGCTCAAAGGTATTTTCGGGTGATTCAAATTTAAAGGCGCTTTTGAGAACCCATACCGGCGAGAAACCATATTCATGCGAACAGTGCTCAAAGGTATTTTCGGGTGATTCAAATTTAAAGGCGCTTTTGAGAACCCATACTGGCGAGAAACCGTATTCCTGTGAGCAGTGTTCAAAAGCATTTTCCTACCCATCACATTTAAAGAAACATCTGAGAATCCATACTGGTGAGAAACCGTATTCATGTGAAATTTGTTCAAAGGCATTTTCCAATGCTTCAGATTTAAAGAAACATCTGAGAACCCGTACTGGCGAGAAACCGTATTCCTGTGAGCAGTGTTCAAAAGCATTTTCCTACCCATTACATTTAAAGAAACATCTGAGGATCCATACTGGTGAGAAACCTTATTCCTGTGATCATTGTTCAAAGGCATTTTCCCGGCTTGAAACCTTAAAATCACATCGGAGAACCCATACTGGCGAGGAACCGTATTCGTGTGAGCAATGCTCAAAGACATTTTCCATCGCTTCAAAATTAAAGCAACATCTGATGACCCATACTGGACAAAAACCGTATTCATGTGAAATTTGTTCAAAGGCATTTTCACAGCTTGAAAACTTAAAATCACATCGGAGAACCCATACTGGCGAGAAACCGTATTCATGTGAACATTGTTCAAAAACATTTTCCCACGTTCAAAGCTTAAAATCGCATGTGAGAACTCATTCTGGCGAGAAACCGTATTCATGTGAACAATGCTCTAAGGCATTTTCTCACCTTGGATGCTTAAAATCACATCGGAGAACCCATACTGGCGAGAAACCGTATTCATGTGAACATTGTTCAAAAACATTTTCCCACGTTCAAAACTTAAAATCGCATGTGAGAACTCATTCTGGCGAGAAACCGTATTCATGTGAACAATGCTCTAAGGCATTTTCTTACCTTGGATGCTTAAAATCACATCGGAGAACCCATACTGGCGAGAAACCGTATTCATGTGAACATTGTTCAAAAACATTTTCCCACGTTCAAAGCTTAAAATCACATCTGAAAACCCATACTGGCGAGAAACCGCATTCCTGTGAACATTGTTCAAAGATATTTTTCAATGCTTCAGGGTTTAAGAGACATCTGAGGAGCCATACTGGCTAGAAACCGTATTCATATGAACATTGTTTAAAGGCCTTTTCCAACACTTCAGATTTAAAGAAACATCTGTTGAACTATACTGGACAGAAACCGTATTTATGTGAAATTTGTTCAAGAGCATTTTGCCAACTCGAAAACCTAAAATCATACCAGAGAAGTCATACTGGTTAGAAACCGTATTCATGTGAACCGTTTTCCAAAGCTTCAGGTTTAAATTTAAAGAAACATCTGAGGACCCATAGTGGTGAGGAACAGTATTCATGTAAGCAGTAGCGTAACTTCAAATTTTTGGCTCCACGCAAAATCTAATTCCCCCTCCCCCCCTTCAACTGAAAATCGTATTAATGTACATTTTTATTAACATTTTTGCGTTTTTCGGCCCCTCAATTTTTTATATTATATATATTGTTTCAAACAATATGCGATTGTAAGCCATTTTTTTTAAAATGCAATGGGAAGGGGTGAGTGACTTTCTTCCTGTAATTTTTCGGTATTGAAGTTCGAAAAACGCAATTGCAAAAGATCTTTGATGACGTTAAACAACGGAGTTGGGGAAAGGGAATATATCCCTGGAAATTTTTCGAAATTAAACTCCTAAAAACGCATTTGTAGACCACTTTCGATAACGTGTTAATGAGCCCCGGAATTTTTAGAAATCCAAGTTCCAAAAAAGCAATTTTAAACGATCTTTGGACATATTAGGGAGAAGGAGATCTGCGAACTTTCTCGCGGAATGTTTCCGAAATTGAAGCTTAAAAACACAGTTCTAGGCTGTCTTTGGGGAAATTAAAAGAAATTTATTTAGTTTTATTATCCCCTGCTTCCCACCTTCTTGGCTACGTCCTTATCTTCTCTTATTTATTTTGAAAAAAGGAAAAATTGCAAGAAATCTTCTCCCTAGATCAGTTATTTGGTAGATTAGAGTGGTCACTCCTACCCGAATTTTAGACACAATAATTGTGCAATTGTTCACTTAAATATGTTGTTTTTACCTTATGAAATGTAATGAATATTTTTTGCATCCGCCTCGAAATGATGGGCCTGTTTCCCCCAATTTATTTCGTAAAAATAAAACAGTTGGTTTTTTATGATGAAATTTTCGATATCGACACTTCGACCCTAATATTTTAAAGTGTTTGAAATGCACGCGTCTGTGACACCTGTAAAAATGCTCTTAACATTCTAGACTGAACTGGTACGTGGGGTATTTTTTCCACTTTGTTTGGTGTTACCTTTAAAAGCAATTGCATTTACTAATTATACAAGGAAGAAAATAGTAATAAAAGATGAAAAACGAAAACAATCAATTTTCGTAGCCTTGATTTATTTTATGTTTTACTTTATCATTTTATCAATTACTTTAGATTTGTTTTCTTACATATTTATACGCTTTTTTTTAAATTTAAAATTTATTTTTCTACTAATTTGTTTATTCCTTTAAATGTAACTTGGCAATATTCATTGCTTTTACAAAATATTAATAAAACATAGTCTCATATAATATCTCAATAATAAGTTATTATGTGCATACATGTACAGTTGATATCACGTTTTATGCTTTGAAAATTTTCAACGAACAAATGAGCAAAATAATTTTAAAAAACTACTTACGATCAGTCTTGCATAATATAGACGAACACGCGAACAGCGTCCGCAGAAAATGTTTGGCTTCACAGAAAATTTTTTTCAAACTGATAACGTTCATTTAAAAAAAAAAAAAAAAAGATTTTTTTTTTTTTTTGAAGGGAATTTTTAAGAAAATCCCAGAATTTATTTCTGTTAAAGCCTTTCTCCAAAAGCCTTTTAAAGCACTTGTGTAAAAAAAAATAATGGTTTTGGCAGTTTTCTTCAGTTGGTGAAAAATAAGCAATGTTATTGTAAAAAAAAAATTAAATGATTTAAAGCACTTTTTTTCTTGTCTCTTTCATATTTGAATATAAATTTAATTTTTAATTCAAGGGTGAGTTAGGCAAAATTATTATTTGCAGAAAATTTTCCGGTTAGGATTTATGTTCGCAGAAAGCTTTTCGTTTTATCTAAGTCTGCTTACGATTTTACAGAAATGTTTTGGGCGAATCTTTGAAAAATACAATATAATACGCAAACCTACATCACAGTCACTATTCATTGTTCGAACATCGTTTAGAACTCTTTTAAAATTATCAGTTCTTTTGCTTACACTCACGATACAGAATTTAGAATATCTTGAATGTTATTCTAAATGAGAAGAGGTACTTACCGGCCACTTTATGCATTCAAGGTTCCTCACAAAGGAAAGAATTCTTGCTTGTTGTTCATTTATCTAAAATGCAGTAAATATAATTATATATATTTCGGCTTATTATAAAATAAGCCGAAATCAGTTGCTTAACCATGGGAAACTTTTTAAAAAGTAAGGGATCATAAAGGAAGGATAAAAACTGAATACCATTTTGACAGATACAGAAAGCAGTCAATACTTTTTCTGTCATTCGAGTTAGAGCAACTGAAATCCTCCTCCCAGGACCATAAAAGATAGATTTATTTATGTCTGTGGTTTTCTTCCCCTTCCCTGTTAACCTCTAAGGGGCATCCCAAAGGAGCAGGAGCAAGAAAAAAAAAAGATGAAAAAGGCAGTGCCGCATTCCAGAGGAGCCCTTTTTTCGCCACGCACGACGTACTTTAGAACAAGAAAAGATTAAGGAAAAAAAATCGAACAATAGGGACGTTTTCGATTTTTCAATTTTATTTGTATATGATAGAGTAACATGTGTGAACATCATAGGTGAAAAAAATTTTGCGATACTATAAGTAGGTTTTTTTTTTTAATTAATTCTTAAAGTTCAGGCGATTGTGTGGTCAGATGGCACAGGAAGTGACGTCATGCGCTCTTCCGCCGCGGGAGAAGCCGAAGGACCTGCAGTTGGATTTGAAGACGAATCAGGCTTACCTCCTCGCATTTAACTCCTCGCGATTCTGGAACATTAAACCTTGCATCCTCTCGGAAATATTCGAATACCATCATTGATGTTACTTGAGGAAGATTATTAGATTGTGCTTTAACGAATCTGGCCTCCATAGTGTGTTCAAAAGGATTATTAAATTTCTATAAAAAAAAATATCAGCGCGCTCAAAATATCCGTAGCGAAAACAATTGATTTTCGGCGGAAGGCTGCCAATTAGTGCCCTGTGACGTAAGCTCGTGACGTTTCAGAAGAGCGCACTTTTGCGCGTGGATTTTTAAAAATTCATTAAAAATCAATCACGGTGTTTTCAAATTCGGCGACGGTGAATTTTTTAGTTCTGAGGGTCAATTAACAGTATCCAATAGTTAAAATATGAACATTTAATAGGTTGCAACTTTCCTATTGTAAAAGTCAGGACAGGTTCTGGTAAAAAGGATTCTGCGGTGACGTTTGATGCATTGTGACATCTCAAAATAACCAATAACACAGAAAACTATCTTCGCTCGTCTATCCCTTTACATTGACTTCAGGTAATTCAGTGCTCATTCTGAGTCCACGGATATAAGTTGCTCAAGCATATGAAACATTTGAAAGATAAGCGATTACAAAAGATCAAAACTTAAGGCTAAACCCCCATTTCCTTAAAGATCATTTGCATGAATACAACTAAAAGCGCTCCGGGAGTCCCCATTCAACTCAGCAAGGAGGGCATCGAAGGTCCCCACAACTTTTTTTTGCTTCAAAATCTAATTTTTAGCTCCTTGCTTAAAAACTTAGGATAGCCCTGCTCTCCTTATCGGCTCCACGCTGCCAGCTAAATAATTTGTTCACTGACATTAATTCAACTTATAGCTTCGTTCAATTTAAAAAATAAAATTTTCGCAATAGCTATATATTGTTGAAATTTACTAAGTTTGAGCCGGGTCGGTCATTTTCCAGGATATGGCGGAGGGTATGAATTTAATGCACTTTATTGGGGAAAAACATCAAAATACAAGCAAAAATTGCATTGTATCTAAATTCCTGGACTTCCTTGATTGCTCAGATGACGGGTCTGGTTTGGGCCCCTTTCACTCGCTAAGCGAACTCTATTTCAACCTTGACAAACTTCTGCAAGCATAAATCTATCTGCTAGTTGTGAAAATTTTCTTAACATGCGACGTGCAGGAGGCTGGGGCATAATGCTGACACTGAGTCTCGAAATCCAGATCCTACCCCAAAACTTCTCTTGTCTGTCCTTTCCCGGACACTCGTACAGTTAAAACTCATATTTTCCCTTGTCTCTGGGGCAGGTGACCGGGTGGGGGAGGGGGGAGGTCATTATGATACTTTTTCCCCGGGCCAAGGTTTGGCTTTTGTGCATGGAGGCAGGGCCGTCCGAAGAGAGGACGGCGCCCGGGCCGAATATTTTCTGGCGCCCCCTTTCCATACTAGAGATGAGTTCGGGATCATTTTTGAGAGCCCGGGCCCGCCCGAGCCCGAAAATTTGTAACCGAGCCCGCCCGAGACCGAGTGATATCGTCTCGGATCAAAATCCAAGCCCGAAGTATTCTTGTATCAAAAACGGAGCCTTCTACAGTCTGACATGATCTCTCTGTTAATGAAAATTGTTACGTCAAATGTTCTTATTAACAGAGAGAAGTTCCTAAATTTTCTTAAAATGCTCCACTTCAAATGCATTACTGTATGACATATTGCAATAGTAATGGCCAAAAAACACTATAAATAAGCGTTAATTAATTTGTTTTGTTTTGTTTTTTGGTGGGGAGCGGGGTGGTAAATTTGACATTGATTGAACTGATTTAAATGTTCCTTTCATTTTCTCACAGTAGGAAAATGTTTATTTTCTTTGAATTTGTATGGAGATTGGCGATTGAACATCTGCGCTTGAGCCAGAGCCCGAAACCTATTTTCGGTTCTAGAGTCCGAACCCTCTTCGGGCCCGGGCTGAGCCCGTCTCATCTCTATTCCATACCCCGAATGGTGGGCAATTTTCGGAAAAGCAACCAAAATTTTATATCAATTATTACATGATTAAACATGTAATCTAAAATAATGTGTAAGATTTGAAAAACCATTTTTTAAAAAAGAATAATGCTAAAAAGTATTTTAAATGTTGTAAAAGCTTAGTTCACGGCTCCCCTTCATATCTTAGCACCTGGGGCGATTGCCCCGCTCGCCCCCCTCTTCGGACGACCCTGCGGAGGTTGGGGGCCTCTCTACTCAGGGTCTTAGAACCGAATAAGTCAACTAGACCGTGACTTAGGGCCCCTGCTATTTGGGGGCCCGATAAAGGCTAAAACTGTATTAGCAAGCGGCAAAAATTGTGATGTTTGACGTCAAGGACGGCCCGAAAAAGTGTTCGGCCTGGGGCCCCGATATCTTAATTGGCCCAATCTCTATTTACATTGGAAAGAAGTGCAAAGTTTTGGAACTCAAGAATCAAATATGCTTCTCAAACTAAGTGTGATTCACAAAAAAATTATAATAAAATTGAATGAAAATGAAGCTCAAAAATTTTTGGGCCCTTTCTGATTCCCCCCCCCCCCCCCGCTTTGCGTGGTCGTGCGGTACGTAGTTACGCTACTGTACTTATGTGACGTATATCAGTCTCGAAAATTTTCCAGGGCGAATTCCGAATGCCATTACTCCCCGTTAATTCGCCTTAGATGGCCTAAAACTGCATTTCCAACGCTTCAATTTCTAAAAATTCCCGGGTGACACCCCCCCCCCCCCCATTTGAACATCAAACGAAAACAAAGAAAGAGATCCATCCCTCTTTTTGTCAAAATACAGTGGAGCGCGAAATCTTCACTTGGTATTGGTCCCTGCTAAGCCTCGGGAGGGGGGGGGGGGGGAGATACGATTTCAATAGAGTTCGGATGTGTGAGGTGGGGCGTAATCTCTAAGTTTGGCCTAGGGGCGTAAATAGATGTTAATCCGGCCCTGTATATGAAATGGCACCCAATACTTCCCTCCTTTTTTGTTTCGTTCAAGGAAGTAAACGGTGAACGTAGCTATGTTGTCTGAATAGGGTACAATTTTAATCAGGAATATTTTTCGGATAATCCGACTTTTCAGTTTTCCGAGATTGTGTCAGCCCCCATTGCCACAGATTTTCGAGACTCTACTATACTGATCCATATTTTGTAGTGGTGCCATCTACACTTATGAAAAGGAACTAGAAAAAAATGCAGCAATGAGTTTAAAGCGCGGTTTTTTTTAAAAAGAAAAGGAAAACTTTGAAATTGCTTTCTTTCTATGAGAAGTGCTATGGTCCCAAAATAAAAACAAACTTCATCAGAAAAATCTGGAAGGCGCATAAAGGAAAAAACAAAGAGCAAAGTATGATATATAGTCGCACATCAGTGCATCAAAGAAAAGAACCACATTTTGTAGTGCTGCCATCTATACTTGTATAAATGACCTAAAAAAAGTGTTGGATTTTGTTTTAAAGCGCTTTTTCTTTTACAGTATAAATAAAAAACATTCAAATTGTTGTATTTTCTGTAAGGCTCGGTCATCGCAAAATAAAAATTTCACCATCAAAGTTCAATTGGCTTGCTGCTTCTTTTAGCGGGGTGGGGGAGGGGCAGTTTCCTTCCCCTAGACCTTGAAACTTAATAGTCTTACTTACAAGCGGGAGTGGTTTTTGTTACTTCCGATAAAATTTACATTGATTATCACCCCCCTCCCTGTACAATTGTTATAAAAAATTAATTTAGGCCCCTAGGTGTTATTTTCGGCCAGTTTGGCAAAACCCGAAACTTTGCTCTGGTAATCTTAGCTCTGCAACAATGAAAAATCCGACCCAAAAGGGCTAAACTGATGCACAGGCCTATTTATATAGCGGCTGATGAGTTTAGGAAATACGGCTGAACATATGTAAATGCAAACATACACTGACTGTTAAAATCATAACCCTTCCTTTTGGCTTCGCCGTAGTCAGGGAAATAGAAAATATTATAAATTTATAAATGCGAGTGTCAAAGTAAAAATAAATAAATAAAACATTGCTTGCTTGAAATCAGAAAAATAAGGATAATTTGATTGCAAACATAAGCAACAACTTCATATCCCAGAATCCACCCGTCCAAGTACTTTACATTTATGTGTAAATAGCATCATTCACCAATTATAACTAGGAATACCAAAAAAAAAAGAAAGAAAGAAAAGAAAAAGAAAATAACTTAGTCTCCCTCTGTCCCACTTTCCCCTACTCAGTGCAGCGGAGAGAGTCACAAACTAAATGAACCATATTTTGACAGTTTATTTCGCTAAATATTACACAAGATATTTTTGTCCTATTTCACTTTCAGATACAAGCAAAATATAATTGCTTCAGTGCAATCTTACTTCAAGCGCACCATTTAGATATTACAACTATTTAAAATAAGCATTAATGATAGAACTGTCACCAATTTCTGCACCAGCGAGAAAAGTGGGGGCACGAAAATGCTCCATTTAAATGCAGCATTGTGAAAAAACAAACGGAAAAATTTTATGTTTATGTTACATGCTTATTCTCTGCGAATCATATGGAACGTACACAAAATAAATTAAAAATTCCCTTAAAGGCGACCGTTTGGTTTTAGAATTTGCTCTAATCTCTTATAGATTCTCTTTTCCACAAATTTCTGTAACCTGACCTCAAAGAAGTGACTTAGATTACTTTCGTGTGAAGTGAGTACAGTGAAACCTGTGTAAGTTCGCGGTGCAGTACTTTAGTGGTCAACTTAAACAGGTGGTCAACTTATAGAGGTTGATTTATATGATAAGCGCTAATTTCGTACCCGAAAAAAGCGGTCAACCTAAACAGATGGTCAACTTGCAAGGGTGTTCAATTTCACAGGTTTTACTGTATTAGTAAAAGTATAAAAGCATTTTCAAAAGCCTTTGTCTCAGACATGGGTGCAAGACCTTCCGTCTCAGGACGGATTTCCGTCTTGACAAAATTTCCGAGACGGAGGTCGGGACGGAAAAATTCGATGACGAAAAGAAATTCGATGACTTTCTTTTAGTTTTTAATGAAAAAAGAAAAATTGAGTGTTTGAAAAATATACTTTAATATTACTGGACCGTTCCATAACCACGAATTTACATCGACATTCTCTCGGTTTTCTGCCATGGGCTCGTTTTGTTTGCAACGTGCTTTTGGAGGAGTGGCTTTTCGACTCGCGCCATTTCACTTTTTTTTAGGTGTAGCTCTGTTATTTCCAACTCACTGCATTGACCAAGGAGTTGCTGGTAGGAAACACCGATGGGCAACCGTTCCTGCATTTTTGACAAAGACTTGAGGAAACACTAAATTCTGTCATTGAATCTAACACTCGCTAAACTGGGAATATTGGAGGGGGGGGAGAGAGAGAGAAAGGAAAGAAGAAAAATAACGGAGCACGAGTTTGCGAAAAAAACGCTGCTCTTACAAAGAGGGTAATCTGTTCGCAAATTAAAACGTTGGTTTTAAAACGTTGATATCTTGGATAATCTAAGGCGGGGTTGAGGGGTTACTCACGGGTTACAGTATAAAATATCGAAAAACTGAATTGAAAATATTTTTGAAGCTAGGAGTGGTTCGATATTTCTCCTCTGCAAACCCTTAAAAATTTAAAAGTCAAAAAGTTTTAGGCTGTCTTTAATGATGTAAAAGCGGGGAGGGGGAGGTTTAAAAAAAAAAATCGAAGACTGGAGACTTAAAAACACTAATTTAGGCAATCTTTGGTGAATTTATGAGAGATGGTTTTGGTGTTTTAACATGAAAATGTTTTGTAGCTAATGTATTAAAAACTATTTGAGGCTATACGTAAATGACTTAAGTTAAAGGACATTTGAGACCCTCTTCCGAAAAGTGTTTGTAATTGAAGTCTTAAAACTTTCATGCTGTCTTTGGCAATGTTAAGAGGGAGGGAGGGCGCTCTCTTTAGGCGAAATTTCGAAATTGGAGTCGTTAAAGCGCAACTTAAGACCATCTTGGGGTTCGGGGTTCTCCTTTCCTAAAAAATATTCAAAGCTGAAGTACTCAGCTTTAGGTAATCTTTGGAAGACTTAAGAAGAGGGAATTCGAAGGCTTTCTCTCAATACGTTTTAGAATTTAATTTCTTAAATCTTCGGTGATGAAAAGGGAAAACCGTAAATTTAACTAAAATTTAGTGAACTTAGAGGAAAGAGTTCGGGGGGGGGGAGTCTCTCTCCCCGAAGTATTGAAATGCTGTTTTAGCTATTTTTGAGTGAGTTAAGAGTTAGGGAATTCAGGGGTCTTTCTCGAAACGTTTTCGAAATTGAAGTCTTAAAACTTTGGGTTGTCATTGGCGATGTGTGGAAGGGAGTTGCTCTCTCAATAGAAAAATTAACCTTAAACAAAAACTTACACTGCATTTAGTAAACACAATGAGAGGAGGGGGGTATTCCGCACCCTCAGCCCGAAATATTTTCGTTTCTGAAATTTTTAGAGCTTTGTTTTGGGCTATCTTTGACTGACTTAAGGGGGAAGGATGTAGGAAGATTCTTTAAAAAAGTTTCCAAAATTAAAGGATTAAAGTTTTTAGGCGGTCATAAGTCATGTTTATAGGTAAGAGGGGTACTATTCCTACAAAACAATTTAGAAACTGAAGCCTTAAAAATTGAAATTTAGGACATTTGTGGTGAATTCAGAGGAAGGGTTTCGGGAGTTCTCTTCCGAAAACTCTCTGATGCTGAAATATTTAAAACTCCACTTTAGACTATATTTGAGTGCCTTAAGAGGGATGTGATTCGGGAACCCTGCCTGGGGTTAGGATTCGGTTCCCCTATTTCTTTTTTTAATTAATGAATGTTGGAAAGGGTACCTTGTTAAAAAAATATATCTACTTCACTGAAGCGATTTTTTATTGCTAATTCTATCTTATAAAAGAATTCTTTTTCAAATGAAGACTGTGTGGGGGAATGGTGACAGTTCATTATCATTAGTCGGCTTTACCCTTCCCCCACCTTTCCTTCTTTTCTAGTTTGTTAGCGCTACCTTGGGTAGACTTTCCGATCAGAACTGATTTATGTTGCAAAAGTGAAAATCTTATGTCCTAAGCGATTTTATTGCTACAATAAAAATGTTTACGATCGGCAAAAAAATAATGGTGGGGTGTTGCAAACGCTTTTACCCCTTACATTATCCAACATTGTCTAAAATTGCGTTTTTGAAACTTCAATTTCGAAATGTTACCGAAGGTGGGTTCCAGAACTTCATCCCTTCAATAAAGCGTACAAACGTTATGAAATTTAAATTACAATTTGTTTTTAAATCTTCAATTTCAGGAAAAGCCCATAGCGCCCCCCCCCCCCTTCTCTAATATTTTTTGATGGTTGCCCAATATTGTGATTTTGGTACTATATGTTCTTTTGGTTTCTGATTTATATCTCGTTACAACTCATGCAAACTAAAAGAGGGTCCACGATAACTTGAACTGAAACAACTACTTAGCATTGGCGGGTCATTTGCAAACTGGTGATAAAGAATATTCAGCTCAGAACTCTTTAGAGGAACTTCCTGGCAATGGAAGTCGAGCGGAACGGTTTTTTTGCGCAACTTGTTCACAATCATTTTCTCGAGCTCACGATTTAAAGATTCATGTAAGTGTGCATACTGGGGAAAGATCTCACGTCTGCGAACGCTGCTCAAAGGCCTTTTCCAAAGCGTCCAATTTGAAGGCGCACATGAGTGTCCACACTGGCAAAAAACCATTTGAGCGTGAACACTGTTCAAGGGCATTTTCTCGCTTCACGCATTTAAGGACACACTTAAGGATGCATACTGGCGAAAGACCTTATTCGTGCGGAACTTGTTTAAAGACATTTGCTCAGCCTTCAAACTTAAAGACACATTTAAGGATCCATACAGGGGAAAAGCCTTATTTGTGTGAGCATTGCTCAATAGCATTTGCGAAGAGTACTTACTTAAAGAAGCATTTAAGGGTGCATGCTCGTGAGAAGCCATGTTAATGCGTAGACAGTTAGAAAAATAAATAAATCAATCAAATGCCTTCGTGCCTAAGAGACGCCTGAAGGTAACCTATTTCTGTCAATCTTGCTCAATTACACTTTTTCTTGCTTCAGATTTTAAAGACATGGTAGAGGTTTTGTATAAGGTGGTTGGATAGTGTTGAGAAGGACCTAGAAAGGACTACTTGGAGTGACCTTTCGATATAGCCGATATTTATTATATCGAAAGGTATAGTTAGTAGAAATATATTTTTGTCCCATTTTCGATTTTTGAAATAATGATGGATGCCATTTAGTGGTGCTTCAGTTCTGCTAGTCTCCCTAATTGGTACATGTGCCTACAAACACTAATGTGTTGTGCAGTATGTCACTAGTTCCAATACTTTTGCAGCAACTATATTATATAGGTTCTACGATTGAGTTGAATCCTACAGAATATATTGTTTTATTTTTAAGAGAAACAAAAAAAAAAAAAAAAAACATGTTTGGCCATCAGTCAGATATTGCGACTGTAGAGAATTAGTTAATTTTTTTTTTTTTTTTTGGTCCTTTTGAATCATCGGGTCAATGTTCCTTTTTCTGTGGAAGAACTATGATTCGTAAAATTGAAACTGCATACCGAATAATGAAACAGAAATAATCTCAATATTTTTTTCCCATTCAACACTCCCATTTTTTCCCAAATTTCTCTAAAATACTTTTTCAATCTTAATATGTGTGATTTAACATTAATTTATGTAAAACTACCTTCTTTAAATTAACATTAATTATGTTTCTTATGATGATAAAATTTGTATGTAGTCTAAAAGTGAAAAATAAAGTGATTTTCCTGTTCTATTAATGTATGCCAATTACTGGATCACAAGGCGTCATACACTCTTGGTATCAGGTGCCAATTACTGGTGATTTTGGTAACTTTTTATACATACTTTCTTTTAAAAATATCTATTCAAATATTTTTGATTTTAGTGAACTAAATAGATGCACAGATGTGCATTTTTCAATGAAAAAAATATTTGCAAGTATATATATTTTTTCTAAGTAATGAAAACAGAGGTAAGTTTAAGGACAAACTCTTAAAGTGCCAATTACTGGGGTCGTTACCCTATACACCCTTTATATATTTTTTGTTAAATGTGTACAGTGACTACATGAACATCGAAAAGGCTTTTTTTTTATTAAGACGGCGCTTTTGCTAGGGATGTATCACTAAATCAACATCGAAATGTTTATTTTTTACTCTTTAGTTCAAACTTGTCTCAGGAAATTTTTCTCGTTGATTCACGAGCACGAAATACTGGATACTGACATGCATGCGGACCATTATCACTGGCGCTGACACAGAAAGACGAGGATCGAGAGGACTATCTCGTTGGAGAGGATTATGAATCATAAAGATCGACAAGCAGTCAGGGGCGGACTGGATCTCCCAAGAGGGTGCCAATCTTAACTACCAAAGGGCACGAAAGAACTGAGGTTTAAGAAGAGCGCAAAGGTTTCAAAGGTGCAAAAATAAACGAAAGCGCACAGGTTTGAGGGCGTGAAAAAACGAATGCGCACAGGTTGAAGGGCGGTAAAAGTAAATAAATAAAGTAAACAAAGTCGCACAGGTTTGAGGGAGCCAAAAAAAAAAGAAGGCACACCTCCATGTGTTTCTCTTGACGGGACTAAAAAACTTTATGCGCCCTCGCTTTTTTTTGCGCATCCTTGTTTCTGAGCTGCATTTTTTTTTTTTTTTTTTTTTGCTCTCAAACTTGAACACTTTTGGTTCCCCCCCCCCCCCCCCGATCCTCGAACCGTTTTTTTTAAAATTATTTTATTTAATTTGTGTCTTTGAACGTGTGCGCCTTCGTTTTTTTTTTTGCGGCCTTTAATCCTGAGCTCTTTTTTTCCCACCCTCGAACCCCCTCTTTTTTTTTCATTTTATTTTATTTGTGCCTAACTTATTCGCCTATTTCATTTTGCGCCCTCAAACTTGTAAGACTTCGGTTTTTTTTTTTTCAATTTTTTTTTACTTCCTCAAACCTGAGCGTCTTCTCTCTTTTTTTTGCGTCCTTGAACATGTGCGCCTTCGTTTTTTTTTTTTTTTTTTTTTTTGCGTTCTCAAACCTATGCGTCCTTTTTTTTTTCCGTTCTTGATCCTAAGCGCCTCCGTATTTTTTTTTTCTCCTTTTTCTTTTTTTTTTTCTTTTTAATTTTTTTTGCACTCTCAACCCTGAGCGCCTTCGTTATTTTTTTTTTTCGCCCTGGAACCTTTTTTTTTTCATTTCATTTTATTTGTGCCCTCGAACGTTTGCGCATGTTTCTTTTTGCTCCCTCAAACCTGTGTGTGCGACTTTTTTTTTATTTGGGCCTTTGAACTTGTGCGCCTTTTTTTTTTCTGCGTCCTTTGAGAGCCAAGGTTGGTGCCCTTGGGAATCTATTCCGGCCCTGGTAGAAAGATCCATTTTTGGGTCCAAAACTTTAATTTCGAATAAAAAAAAACACTATTCACATAAAAAATTTTTCGAAAATATCGACAAACCTTCCCAGCACTAAACCTAGATAAACTGAAAATTTTAACGAAATTAGTCGTGTAGTTTCTGAATTTACCCCGTACATATACATTTGGATTTTGTGTTTTATTTATATAAATAAGATATTAATGCTAAATTATAGGCACACTTAATTTAATTCGTAATCATCAGTATTATCGTAACTTTAATAAATATACATAATACGGGAAGGTTTGTGACTGAAGGTCTGTCATGCGACTTATATGCAACATTCGGTGCTTCAAGATTTATTATTTTTATGTTTATTATATTTTACTATTTAATTTTTTCATTTATTTATATTAATGTTTAGTTTTTTTTTTTTTTTCAACCTGAACTTTTTTTGGACATGGGGCTCATAGAAGTGAAGCCGATACTTAGGTTACATCGAAAAGTAAATGATTGTACATCAAAAGATACAATCAAAAACAAACTGTGGAAAAAAAAGAAAAAACAATTCATTTTGATGATTTTTTAAATATTTTAGGGGGGAGTACCACCCTGAGGGTCCCTCCTTGCTGCAAATGCTCATCCTTTTAAACTTTTCTTTTCTCTAGTCCCCCAGAAGAATCCTCCCTCCCATTCCAAATAAAAATATTAGCTTAGAAAAAATGGTAGGGGGAGGAGGTAAATCTCCAGAACTCCAAAACGGGGTGGGTAATAGGGGGAAAGTGGTCATATTTGCAGGTTCGGATATATAAATTTTGACCCCCTGCAACAAAATCTGCAGGTACTCCTCCCCAGGGGCCAGCAGTGTATATTTGCAACGTTAAAAAGTCTTAGCGCTAGTTTTTTTCTTCTTTTCTTACTGTTTCTTGGGCTTTTGGGCCCCTTAAGGCCGTGACCCTCCCCCCCCCCCCGCACTTCGGGGTCTGCGGGAACGCATATTTGGATTCAGGGGGTCATTTTAAAAAACGACATTTTATACAACATTTTACAGAAACGATTGATACAATCGATATCGATAGTGCTGTTACAGAATTTCCGTTGATGAAAAGTAGAAAATTAAAATTTTAAGTCAAGAAGAAAAAATCTTTTCAAGTATAAAAAAAAATGTGTCGATCAGGTAATTTATAATCATATATTTTTCGTCTTCTTTTCAATAAAAGGTTTAAGAAATATTACCAGTATACACAGTTTTAGATCATGTTTTAAATCTTTTTATTTTGGGAAAATATTATCTCTCATAATACAATAATTTTTGAAAAATATTTATCAGGGTTTTTCGATCAACAGTATTTCCTGTTGAAGTAAGATTATGTTAAAATGTAAAACATGTTTCAGATAATAAAATCTTGTTTTCGTTCTGTAAGATATTAAGCATGTCGTTGTGGGGGGCAGGGGGGCATATAGCAGGACAGTGTAGGAGGGGCGGCAAATTTGGTGCTTGCCCCGTGCGGCAGAAACCTGCGCTACGCCGCTGTTCTTATATAATTAAAATCTGAACGTATGTATCTATGTATGTACCTATGTAGTCTTCTATGTCCGAATTTCTTCTCCTGAACATCAGTGATCTGACCATCGAACCAGGTATTGATGGATTCGTTATCTTCCCGTCTTTAAGTTTGGCTATTTAACATAATCCTCCGATAATAATTAGTGGAGTTTTCAATTAAAAACTTAATTATGACCCTCAGATTTCAACATAACATCCCTATTTTTTGAAGGCTTTCCTCCACTACATTATTATTCAATGCTTCATCTCAACTTTCTGCAACAATGCTTTTATAAAAATTGATAGCGGTGAAGAAAATCATTAAAAGGAAAGATCTGTTGCCATTTTTTTCCTCAAATATGAACAAGTAAAATTCTTGCTTTTCCTGTGATCGGGGAATTAAAAATGTTTACTTTTGGTTTATTTTTCCGCAATCTGCCGCAAAGTTTACTGTTTTTTTTTTTTTTTGTTCAAGCCTGAGTGTTGAACATGTGTCACTTTACATAACACTTATTTTTTAGGTAGACTGATCAAAGCGGGGCGAGGCAGCTCGAGACCCACGTGATAACAGGCCAGACAACTCCTCTCCCCCCCGCTTCGTTACGCCACCAGTCGTCGATCTATGAACTTGGCGCGAAACTTTGAAAGCAGTGCAGTTTACAATGCAGTTACATAGTGCTGCTTGCTCTGGCTGAAATAAATGAAATAGGAAATATGTAACTTCGGATGCACATTCTTGTGAACACAATACTGTTGGATTTATCTCATCCTTTAAACGTACCGGAATGTAGAGGCAATTAAAAATATATATATATAATTAGTCTTGTAAGTGTCTGAGTGTCTGCTGAGTGAGTCAGCGATTTGCGCTACCGAACAACCTGCATGCGAAGAAAAAAATCGGGCGCCTCATGGAATAAATTTTAAAGTTCGGAGGTAAGTACTTTTCTCAGATAAATAAATTAACATTTTATCCATTAGAATTCATGCAGTTAAGGTTACTTAACTTTTCCTCCATTACACAAACAATTGTCAGTTTCCTTTCTGATATCTTTGTCTGTAATTTGTAATTTCAGCATACTGCTTTAATATTTGAAACGGTTCACTTGCAACTTTTTATTTCTTTATTTTTTCAAGCATGTACACGCATTTATTCGAAATGGATTTTCCAAGCTGACAATATACATATATCAAAATTTTCTGCGAATATACTTGTTGCTATCAGAAGCAACGTAACTTGGTGTTGATATTCAGTTAATATGTAAACAAGTTTATTGAAACAGGCTTTTAACTGAACTAATCTTATATTTTCGGTTTCGATTAAATTGTTTCATACGCTAGCATGTGTTATTTTGATCAAAAAACATTCCTTGATGGGCTTCCGTAGTTCTGAGATAAGAAGATTAGCTTTGAACGCCGGAGGGCGTGGGTTCGATACTTAAACATTTTCCCCCAACTACGCCCCTGCAATGTTATTCAAACAAGCTGGTTCTGTGCGCAAACTAAAAAAAAATATGTTTTTTTGCTCTGTTGTCTTTAAGTTTTAAGATATTTATGTACAAATTGTGGTTGAGTTAACGGTATTCATGATTTCTGGGCTTGCGAAAGATTACTTTTGAGCAGTGGATACACAACGTGCTTTTGCCAAATGCTCTATGATTGTTTGTTATGCTTAAAAAAGGCAAAATGTCTTGAACTATATAATTTTGAACTCCTTGGGTTTTCTGTTAATAAGCTTTCAGGAACTGTGAAACTGTAATATAAATTGAATTAAGGGGCTGTCCATAAAGGATGTTGCAAAATTTTGAACAAATCCCCCCCCCCTCCCTCCTTGTTACATGTAACACTGTTCAACATGAGCATATTGTTATAAACAACGCGTGATGTCACACTTCTTTTAATCCTTTCCCTTCCCCCTGTCACAAAAATGTCACACTGAATTCCTAAAAGAGCCTACTCAGAAAAATGTTGATCTAAATTTAACATATATGAAGTTTTAAGTATTGAAGAAAGTTGTTAAAATGGTCATTCTATGAGAAGTTTTTTGAAAAAGGTTACTTTGTCATCAATTAATGCTCTTTAAAATAATTTTTCAAATGCCTAAAATGATGAACTATTAAAGCCCCCCCCCCACACGCAAGAATCATTAGCATCAGAAAAAGCTAAAAATGGAAAAGTAGCCAAATTCCAAAAAAAAAGGCTGCTTTGATATTGAATACATTTTTTTGATGTACAACATACAGTATTCATGATCTTGTATAATTCATTCTTTACTTAACGTTTTTAAAGTTGAATTCCTGTGTAACTTTTCGAGAGTGCCCACCGAAGGGGGGAGGGGTATTAATCATAGTCTCATAATAATGATAGCTTTTCAACGGCTATAGTTATAAATAACTGTGCCCTTGAAATTTTAAGGGAGATGGGAGAGATGTTTATGGGGTATTTTTCTTGAAGTTTTCATAATTGAAGGAGGTAGGGCACCGTTTACTTTGGGGGATGGCACCCAAACATTCATGTCTTTTTAAAAGTATAAATTTGCTAAGCTAAGTTAACATTAATAATCTGGTATTATGTATTTTAATTTGATGTTATGTCTTTGAAACGTATTGCAGTTATATTTCCCGTTTACTTTAGTAAAAATGTTTATTTATATTTTAAAATTTCATTTTATTCTTATTCAAATACAATGGTAAAATTATTTTTTGTTTTGATGTAATTGTAAAATGAAAGTTCATCTATTTATTTGAATACTTCTTAAGAGTTAATGTTTCAATACAATATACGAGTAGTTAAAATGCGATTAGTGTTAAAAAAAATTTCAAATGAAAAATAAAACCGTTTATTTATCACTTCGTTTTTACAAGATTGTAAAATAAAATCGTGTTTAGTTATTTGAATACTTTGTAAGACTTATAAATGTTTTTATGTGAAATACTATGAATTAAGCTCAGTGTATTTTTTCATGTATGATTATTGGTTCCTTTTTATGTTTTCTAATGAAAAAGTAGAAGTTTTAATGCTACTAAAATAATAGAAGACAATAATAAATAAACCAAATAGTTAATTAAACCAAAATACTAATCGAAGAGCTCACTTCCCAATATCATTGTGGATCGACTAACGATGACGTCATTTGCTAGTTGGATGGCCTTCGTATCTCGAAGGCCTCGGGCAGCTAGTGTAAGATATAAATCATGAATTAAAGTAGAGTAGTAAGATATAAATCATGTATTACATTGACCTTTTCCATTAATCGAATGGGTCCCAAAATTTCCACTATGAACAATTCCACGAAAAGTTGGGCATAAGGGTGTAAATTTAAAAATTGTTTCATTGCTACGAGTAATATATCGTAGCTAGACTACGTCTAGTGGTCAGAGAAGTCCGACTTCAGATGGGCAGGTTCGAGTTTCGAATCCCGACTCGGGCATAGATGTATACTTTCTCTCTCCTGGCCTTGTCCTTTCTGAGTGCAAATCTGTTGATGTGCTGTGAATGGTTGGTTGTCTACCCTATAAACGGGTCCTCGCGGCATGTGTACTGTGGAAGTTTAGGAAATTACACGGACAATTTTTATTAAACTTCTGTCTTTATTTATTTATTTATTCATTGTATTGTAACGGATTCGGTGCGACTTCCACTTTCTTGAAATGAAGACACAGTTATTGATTAAAAATACAGGAAATTTATTTACACTATGTACAGGAAAGATCGTCAACAACTGCTAAATTATTCATCAGCAATTAAGCAATTATCACACAACACCGTAAACTCAACGTTTACACACGTATTTACTTCCAAATACGAAAACAACACAGCGAAATGCCTCGCAATAAACAGAGCAAGTACGCTCTCAGTTCGAAATCTCAATCGAAACTCTCTTTTTATCCATCGCTAACGGCTTATATACACACCGAAAAGAAATCTCTCAAATATTCCACACGCTTCTGGAAAAGAGTAGACTGTTATCAAATTTTATCAATGAACAAAAAGGAAATAGGGGGGGTCGTATACTTTAGCCATATGAAAAGGGGTTGTATACTCATTACGGGAAACTATTTACAGGTTACGTTACTACAATAATTACTATTTACAGGATTTGTAACATTGCCCCCTTCCTAAGGACTGCACGTCCCGGGCAGTACAATCCCCAGAAAGGGTGCCAAACTTCTATCACAAGTTCACAATTACACACATTAAATAATAACCAATAGTGCAAAGGAAACACAATAATAACAAGAAATATTACTAAACATTAAAAGCAAAAATTATCTACAACTTTTATGTTATCAACCATGGTTGTTTACGTAATACTCATGAACTATGGCCATAGTATGGGGCTAACCGATCATAATGTACAACCCTAGGTTTTGCATTAGGTGATTTTTGGATCCTCACTACGACGTCATTTAGTCGGTTAAGGACTTTGTGGGGTCCGTCCCAATGCGACTGCAATTTGGGTGACAGACCTTTCCGTCGGATGGGATTCCATAGCCAAACCTTGTCGCCTTCGTTGAATTCATGTCCAGTAGACCTTGTGTCGTATCGGGTCTTCATCTTCTCCGCCGCGATGTTGATTCGCTCTCGTGCGAAGTTATGAACGTCTTCCAACCGGGCCTGGAGATCCTGGATGTACTCCTCAGGCGATGCAGGCCCATCCGGAGGACGACCGAAGACGAGATCACAAGGTAGCCTTAGCTCTCGTCCGAAGAGCATCTGAGATGGGGCATATCCGGTAGTCTCGTGGACAGCACTGCGGTAGGCCAGCAGGAACAAAGGTAGCTTCTTGTCCCAATCCTGTTGATTTCTGGAGACCATAAGTGAGAGATTATTCAGGATTGTGCGGTTAAATCTCTCCACCATGCCGTCCGATTATGGGTGTAGTGGTGTTGTCCTAGTTTTCTCAATTCCGAGAATTTGACATAGGCCCTTAAACACAGCAGAGATGAAATTCCTCCCTTGATCGGAATGAATCTGAAAAGGTGTTCCGTATCTCGAGATCCAATGTTGGACTAGAGTCTCTGCTACGGTGGTAGCCTCTTGATGTGGAATGGGATATGCTTCCGGCCATTTGGTGAAGTAGTCGATGGAAACAAGAATGTATTTGTTCCCATCAGCAGTTTTTGGTAGAGGACCCAGGATGTCGATCCCAATTCGTTCGAAAGGAGCTCCAACGTTGTACAGATGTAGCTTCCCTCTGCTTCTCTTCTTCGGTCCTTTACGAGCAGCACAGGCGTCACAAGAATGGCACCACTTCTCCACGTCATCCTTCGCCTTGCTCCAGAAGAAGCGCTCCCGAACTTTATTGAGGGTTTTCAAGACACCAAAATGTCCACCAGTCGCACTACTATGTATTTCTTTCAGAACATCTGAAATCCTTGATCGGGGAAGTAGTAACTGCCACCTAGATGTTTTGCCGTCGTCCGATTCCCATTTTCGGTGTAGCACGCCGTTCCGTAAATGGAGCGAGTTCCATAAAGCCCAGTATCTTTTTGTTGCAGGACTGAAGATGGAAACGTCCTGCCAGCTAGGTCGCCGACTGTCACTTTCCATGAACTCCAAAATTGGTTTTATGTCGGGGTCTTCAAGTTGAGCTTTTCGAACTTGGTCGTCACTCCATGGATCAGGTTCTGATGATATTGGAGTCACTGTCACCTGATAGGCGGTAGGGCTACTCGTTCCATACTGTTTCTCGATTCGGGAACAATAGTGGCAGTTCTCAGGACAGGGTCTCCTTGATAAAGCGTCAGCATTACCGTGAGATAACCCTTTTCGATGCTTGATCTCCATGTCATATTCCTGGAGCCGCTGTATCCTTCTGGCTATCTGGCCTTCCGGATTTTTGAAGTTCAAAAGCCAAGTTAATGAGGCATGATCTGTCCGAAGCAGAAATTTTCGGCCGTAGAGATAATGATGGAAGTGTTCTACAGCTTTCACTATGGCCAGTAACTCCTTTCTGGTGACGCAATAATTTCGCTCCGACTTTGATAAGCATTTGCTCCAGTAAGCGATGACATGTTCATTTCCGTCAATTTCTTGGGATAAAACAGCTCCGATGCCCTCGTTGCTCGCATCAGTGTCCAGGATGAAGGATTTTTCAGGCTGAGGATAGGCGAGGATAGGCGTTGATGTTAAAGCCTTCTTCAGTCGTAGAAATGCATCTTCACATTCTTTGGACCATTCAAACTTTTGCTTGCTCTCCGTCAGCTTATGCAAAGGTCGTGCAATGTTGGAAAAACCCTTTACAAACTTCCTGTAGTACGTGCAGAGCCCCAGGAAACTTCGCAGCTGATGGATGTTTTCGGGACGACTCCAACTCCTGACCGCGGATACCTTTTCTGGATCGGTTTGTACACCTTCAGAAGAGATTATGTGACCAAGGTATTTCACTTCCCGGTGGAACAAATTACATTTGGACGGGCTTAACTTCAGATTGGCTTCCTTAAGCTTCTGCAGCACCTTCCTAAGATTTGCCAGATATTCTTCGAAACTGCGTCAACGATGATGATATCGTCTAAGTAGACCAGACAGGATTCGTAGGAAAGTCCTCTTAACACTGTCTCCATAAGACGCTCGAACGTAGCTGGTGCATTGCAGAGGCCGAAGGGCATCACTTTAAACTGCCATAAGCCTTGTCCAGTTGTAAACGCTGTCTTCTCTCGGTCATCAGGGTGTATCTCAACCTGCCAGTAGCCGCTCTTCAAGTCCAGGTTCGAAAACCACTTGTGTCAGGAAAGAGTGTCCAAGGTGTCGTCTATCCGTGGAAGAGGGTAACTGTCTTTCTTGGTGATTTCATTCAGCCGTCGGTAATCGACACAAAATCTGGTGGAGCCATCTTTCTTTCGGACCAAGACGATGGGAGAGGCCCAAGGACTGGATGACGGTTCGATAACATCATTCTCCTTCATCTCTTTCAGGAGGGTTTCAACCTCTTCCTTCTTGGCGAACGGTAGTCGTCTTGGATGCTGTTTAATAGGGAGGTGTTCGCCAGTGTAGATCCTATGCTGCGTTAAATTCGTCCGGCCCACATCCTCCGATGTAGATGAAAACAGATGCTTGAAGTCGTCCACCAATTGTTCCGCAGCAGTTCTTTGATCTTTCGATAATGGCGCACTCCCAATTAATTTCGATGTCAAGGACTCAGAAGACACAGTCTCGGGGGAATTGATTCTTCTAAATGAGGCAGTTTACTGGAGTACAAGTTGCTAACACTTCACCTTTCCGAATATTCCTTGGCCTTTCACTCACGTTGGCGACTCTCACAGGAATTACATCATTAGAAAGGTCCACAAGCGTAGATGCTATCAGCTCTCCTTTTAGGTTATTGCTTAGGTTAGGGTATTCAATGAGTCCAAATCGAAAACTATTGCTTTCTTCAAGGGAGCCAGGTATTAATGATTCTGACCTTGAGGGAATCGATAAATCTGTTTGGGCTATTATTTGATGAGCGGATTTTACATCACTTTCTGCAGGGAAAACGGCTATGTCTTCTCTCATCGAGTGCAGCTCATTAGTCTTGAAGTCGAGAGTGAAGTCATATTTCTTCAAAAAGTCCAATCCGAGAATGAAGGGGTCCGTGATATTAGCGACGAATGCCGTATGATGGTAGGTGGCATTCCCAAACACTATTTCCAAGTCCACTTTACCGTCAATCTCGATTTTGTCACCTGTCACAGTCTGGAGACTTACGCGTGGCGATGTCCACAGCAGTTTCAATCCAAATTCACGAGCAACATCTGTCCTAATGATTGTCACATTGGCTCCAGTGTCGACAATCAGTCTACAGGGGTTCCCATTTACATGTGCGTAAATGAAAAGTCCATCACTGCCACTACTAGAAGAGGAAATCTGCAGAGCTCTGGTGGTGGTGATTTCCTTCCCTCGCGTAGCTTGGCGAGCCGGACAACTCCTTCGCAGGTGTCCTTCACTACCGCATTTCCAGCACTTCTGCTCTTGTTTCCTTTGGGCTGTTATGCTGCTCAGATGTCTTGTCAAGTCACCGAGTTGTCTCTCAAGTTCAGCGAGGTGGGACGACCTGGAATCAGACTCATCAGCTTCCTGAGTCCGGATTAGATGGCGATCCACACGGGTTGCTTCTTGGGCGGCCTCGTATCTCATAGCATACACAACAGCAGGATTCAGGTCTTTGACATCCGCCATCCGTAGAGCTTTCTGGATTTCCAGATCTCGAACCCCGTCGATGTAATAGTTGAGTGCCAGGTTGTCTCGAACATCCGCAGGACAGTCGCAAAAAGCAAGATAAGACAGTCTCTCGATGTCCGCCGCTAGCTCTTGCAGGGTTTCCCCGGTTTTCTGGAAACGGGACTTCAACTGGAGTCGGCTGAAATCTTTCTGGCACTTCTCACAGAAGCGAAGCTCCAACGCAGATGTGAGGGCGGCGAAATCCAGCCGCTGGCTGTCCGGAAGGGTCTGAAGAATGTCCGCTGCGTCACTTCTCAGGGATGCTGCAAGATGGCAGGCCTTGGTAGCAGAGTCCCATCCGTTCGCTTCCGCCACTATCATGAATTGGGTCTTGTACACCTGCCACGAACTTTTCCCATCAAATGTGGCCAGTTTAATGGACGGTCGAGCAACAGATGTGGGAGCGCCAAACTGTACAGAGCTGCTTTCCGCGGTCGCCAATCTCCTTTCCATGTCTTTAATTATTTCTTCCTTAAATGAAGTAAATTTCTTGTCTTCTTCTTCCAACTTATTTTCCACATTGGCGATACGCTCTTCCACAGTATCAAATTTTTCTTCCAGAGCATCAACTTTATCTCCCATGGCGGTTAGTTGATTCTCCATCATGGTTTTCATCGACGTTAGGTCACTTTTTATTTCATCTTGACTTGTAGTAATTTTAGCAGTTAAATCACTATTTAACTGTTCTTGGTTAGTCGCCAATTCATTTTTCAATTGTTCTTGATTAGCCGCCAATTCGTTTTTCAATTGTACTTGATTCGCAGTCAATTCATTTTTTAATTGGTCTTGATTAGCCGCCATATCATTTTTTAATTGTTCCTGATTAGCCGCCATATCACCCTTCACAGAGTTGATTGCGTCAAGAAGTTGTTTTAATTGTTCATCCATTGCGCGAGTAATCACCATAAAAATAAAGTCCAAATTCAAAAAGTCTTTATGAAAAAAATGTCCAAAGTCACACTTACTCCAAGAAAGTCCAGAAGAAGCCTCACGTTGGGCGCCAATTGTAACGGATTCGGTGCGACTTCCACTTTCTTGAAATGAAGACAGTTCTTGCTCTCAGTTCGAAATCTCAATCGAAACTCTCTTTTTATCCATCGCTAACGGCTTATATACACACCGAAAAGAAATCTCTCAAATATTCCACACGCTTCTGGAAAAGAGTAGACCGTTATCAAATTTTATCAATGAACAAAAAGGAAATAATGGGGTCGTATACTTTAGCCATATGAAAAGGGGTTGTATATTCATTACGGGAAACTATTTACAGGTTACGTTACTACAATAATTACTATTTACAGGATTTGTAACAGTATTTATTTATTTTATTTTTTATTTATTTATTTTTTGTGCCTTAAGTTATTAAGAAAAACTTTTCATTCATCCAGGATTGATTTAAAGCAGCAGCATTTGTATTGTAGTGTGTATATATTACCACTTGTAACATTTGTTTATATTTTGGAGGAAATTATTATTATTAGTTATTATATTATAATCACCCCCTGATTATTATTGGTAGTAGTAAAAATAAAGTAATGAGGTCTCTGCTGTCACACCCATCAGAAAAAATATGCTTAAGCATTGCACATATATGCCATGCATATATATGCATCGCAAATGCATTCTTCCATGGAAAAACATGAAACTTTCCAAAGTTTAAATATTTGCTGGCCTCAATAAGAGTACGATGTTTAAAAATTTGAATAAATTTATATTCTCTGGGAAAATTTTGTTTTGACCGGAGTGACAAAAGATTCTGACGGGCGTGACAAAATCATTGTGGCAGGCATGAGAGCATTTAAAATCGCTTTTTAAAACTTTCTAAATGAAATAGAAGATAGAACCATTTTGTTTCTTCACAAACTAGCATGCTAGTTTTTAAAAAAAAATCTGAAAACCTTATAACATGACATATTTGAATCATGTGTATTTCAGTTTTTTTTTTTTTTTTTTTGGTAGGTGTTAAGTGAGTTACTTTTATTTAATTCTTGAAGCGTTTTAAAGGAATAAAATAGCTTTAAGGGAAGTAAATAACCACCTGCACACTCCCATAATTACTCTGTTTTTCAAAAATGCCTCAGTCAAATTCTTTTTGTTAGCTTAAGTATCATATCGAAGACACTGCAGTTATTCAACAAGTAAACTTTGCCCGGATTTGCTTTTGCACAGAGTCTCAAGATGCAATTAAGTCTCATTTAAACCAATTTTAACATTTGCAAGTTGTTCATGGTTAAACAATAATACAATTTGCTCCTTTATGGAAGGCAATTCCATGCCAAAATACACCATAGCACAGAAATGTGGATGTGCCTATCTATTAATTTTTCTAAAAATAATTATATACATATATGTAACAGATTCAACATATTTATGTAAAATTACAAACAATATTTTGTATGTATTTTTATTGTCAATAAAAGTATTTAGGGGACCTGTGTCTGAGTCACATTGGTCACGTAGTGTGAGTCACATATGGTATAAACTAATTATATATTTCATTAATCTAGCAGCAATATAAATTTAAAGTACTGTCATTACAAGTTTCAACCACCTACAAATTTTTTTTTTACTCAACAGAGGAAAATACAGTTTTTTATACTTAATCACAGTTTTTTTATGTATCACTTCCTTTTCGTGTAGTGTGAATAACAACTGAGCTTTATCCTTGTACACAGAATATGCAATGAAATTTAATGGCTAGGATATTTATGTATAAATTAAAAATCAATCAAGGTAAAACAGCACTGGTAAATCTCGGTTTTTTTGCCGTACTAGTATTTTTATGAACATTTTAAGATTCAGGTTTAGCTCATTAGTAAAGTAAGTCGCGCATGGAACTAGCCGTAAGTAAGTAACTGAAGCGTGCAGCATGAAAAATATGATGTATGGGACATTTTAAAATGCTAGCATAACTGATCTGAAAACGGAATTTTCTAAACTATAAAAAGTGAAAAAAAAATGTTCTGATTGCTGCCGAGCTCAATCTAAAACGATGTACTTATATAACAATCAAACCAGTGCTTCCTTCCAGGGCAGGGGATTTTATACTGACATGAGACTAGAACTTTTCCCCCATTTTGTATGAAAAAGGGACAGTCACACAGTGGGGGGGGGGGGGGGCTAAATACAGTCAACATTGTCAAACGGAGCTAAGTCAAAACAAACAACTTATCATTTATTTAATTGTGTTGTGAAAATAATCAGAATTGAACTGTACATTGAAGCAAATACTGTAGTCCGAGCAATAGTGCAGGTAGAAATATCTTCCGGAGGATTTTTTTGATCAAAAATACCTTCTAGAGGTGTTTTTTGATCAAAAATACCTTCTAGAGGTGTTTTTTGATCAAAAATACCTTTTGGAGGAGTTTTTTGATCAAAAACACCTTCTGGAGGGTTTTTTAAAATCAAAATTACCTTCTGGAGGTGTTTTTCTTAATTAAAAATACTTCCTGGAGGGTTTTTTTTTTAATCAAAAATACCTTCTGAAGGGTTTTTTTTTAAAATCAAAACAGCCCTTTCATACGCGTAAACTACTGTATTGGAATTTGCATCCATGTTAAAGCTAATGGCTCCAAAATTATTTAAATTGAACATACTGATATGTTTTCAATGTAAAATATAAATGTCATTGCAACACAAATAGTATATTTTTCTCTCAATCTGGTTATACTAACACCCGATACAGCAATTTTTATTATTATTATTTTTTTTTCATTTCACTTATCACCTAAGGCAGTGGTACAATGCACTGCTTTATTAGTACATTGCATTATGTCCCTTCCGGGTGACGGAACGGGGCGTTTGAAGTAGATTTTGTTTCATAAGTAAATAAAAAAAAAGGGCTAGAAATTTTATTTTTGGTAGCAACAGTACAGATTTGTCGTAAGAACTTGGTAGAACATTAACATTTAATCGTTTTGAAGAAAATAATATAACAATTCTCTTCTACTCTTGTCCAATTAGAAAACCTTACGATAACTTAATAATGAAGAAAAAGTAGATATTAAAAGAACTTATTAAAACATGTTTCTAAATGCATAAATTATTCGCCCTCGTGTCGCGTTATATCGAAATATACATTTTCAAAGCCTGCCGAAATGCCAAGAAAATTCGCCAAATTTAGCTAATTTTCCCCTATTTTACAGTCCTCTTGGGTCCAATTAAAGAACATAAAAGAGACTCTACCAGCGATGTCTTGCTAGTTGTGAAGGCACTTGAGTCTGTCTTTTGCTGCAATAGCCCATTAAATCAAAATTTTTGTTGCACTTTTTTAACGGACCAGTCTCGTACGTCACACGTTAATTTCTGCGGGTTTTTTCATTCAGTGTTGCTTGTCTGTTAATAAATTGTCTTCGATCTTGGTCATTACACGGTAAAAATAAATGTAATCTTACTCCGTAAATACGGTGGCAGCATTCTGCACTTTGTGTAACCTTATTCCGGCGGTTAGCTTCCTCCATAGCAATGGAGTAACTTTACTGTTTGACCGCGGATTGTATGTAATTTGGCAATCTGCCAAGTAAAGACTTCCATCTGAATGAATCTAGCAGGGGAGAAGGGAAAATAACGATGGGATTTTGATGCGCTCGTTTTATGTCACTAGTGCCTTATTTATTTATTGCATTCTCTAGAATAAAATAAGGGAAAACAAAAATAGTTACCATGGACACAACAAAAAGAAAAGAAATTATTTTCATTTCGTTCAGGAACGTAAAAGCAAAATGGCAATCTCAAAACTTTGTTGTTAATAAATAAATGAATTAATTTTTGCCTTGAGAATATAGATCGAATATACTTTAGATTAAAAAAATGTTGCTGAGAGCAAATTTTCATTTTTACAAAACTAAGGCTAAATAATAGAAATTCAAAAGTCCACATCTGTAACAAACCAACTAACACCCCTATAAAACCAGATATTAGCCTTTCCATGTAATCGATGGTCAGACAGTACTGATAAAGCTGGTATAACGTTATGAGTGTACACCAGTTTTATCAGTTAAGTTACTCCATTGCTATGGAGGCAGCTAAGTTGCCAAGACTTTTACGGAGTAAGGTTACACATTTTTTTTTCTTTTTACAGTGATAGGGGTGGTGGTCAGCCTCTCTACAGTGTCTATTATGCCTTAAATTAGGAAATTTCGACACTCTTTGGAGACACTGAGGACCTCAGAATGCTGAATTTCCTTGCGATTACTGAAATGGAATTTCCCACACGTCTGGCTCCAACAACCGTTTTGCGTTCGAAGTCTTTCCATTCCTGTCGTGTGACCATAATCAGGTTCGAAACCTTTTCACATAAACCACTTAAATATGAATGAAAGCCCTACCGATGCCCTACCCATTTATACACCTTAACGTGCTACTATTACAAGACACTATTCCGTATGTTTGCATCTTACCATCTCATGACTTTGTCCCTCGGGTCCCATGTCAGTGGGATTAACTGGTATTTGCAATAACTGTCGATTACTGATCGTAACCGCCGGTTGTTTGCAATAATCACTACTTATTAGTAATATAATCACCGAATGTTATTAATTACCACCGTTTATAACATAGTAAATAACTATATTTATTACTTTTACATCATTATATATATTTTGCGTGAGTTTTAATAAAGTAGATATTTTTGTACACGTTCTCCTTTTCGATACTTGACTTAAAAATTATGTAACTATTAAAGTGAACCAATTCTTTTCATTTCTTTTCAGTGACTGCATGACATGGGATTTTAAAAAAGTGTGAGCCTTCAACTGGGAATCAATATACGCCTCAGAGTGAACTTTCATCCAAGGAATTTTACCAAAGTAAATGCTTGAAGAAACGCAGCTGAAGAAAGCTATCTAGACATTTTTTCTGTCCCTGTACACGATAAATAGCTTAAACAGTACCTGCAATTAAGGTTGTGAAGCAGTGCTGGAGCTGGCTTAGACATTGGTCCATTTTAAAAGTGTTTTTCAACTGTATGGATATAAGATTTTTCAGTTGAACAGCAGTTAGAAAGTAGCCATTCTACTGTCTGACCATCGATTACATGGAAAGGCTAATATCCGGTTTATAGGCGGAAATGGACGTATCTATTAGTTTATAGGGATGTCAGTTGGTTTGTTTCACATGTGCACTTTTGTCTCTTTATTATTTAGCCTTAATTTTGTAAAAATGAAAATTTGCTCACAGCAACATTTTTTAAATCTGAAGTATATTCGATCTATATTCTCACGGCAAAAATTAATTTATTTATTCACAACAAAGTTTTGAGCTTACCATTTTGCTTTTACGTTCCTGAACGAAATGAAAATATTTTATTCACTTTTTGTTGTTTCCATGGTAACTATTTTTGTTTCCCCTTATTTTATTTTTGAGAATGCAATAAACGAATAAGGTACTAGTGACATTATAAAACGCGTGCATCAAAGTCCCATTGCAATTTTCCCTTCTCCCCTGTTAGATTCATTCAGATGGAATCATCTTTACTTGGCAGATTGCCAAATTACATACAATCCGTGGTCAAACAGTAGAAGCGATAGTTTTTGTGATCGCCTATGTCTTTCAACATGCTTCTCGTTTTTGAATGAAACTGTAGTAGGGGGAAGCAACCATTTTTTGTAGAAGTCAGTTTGTTTCTTGAGCAATATTTCTTTTCTCCCAGCCAGCGAAGGAGGCACGAAAACAGACATTGCAAATCAACAGAACCATTTTTCCTTTATGACTCTCCACTGCTGATATGAAGGAGACCGAGTTGCTCTCTGACACGAAGCTTCTCATTTGATCTCTGCACGACATTTAACCATGTTTTGAATCACCATCAATACAGATAGTTTTAAATTTCTTATATTCCTTCTACATTGCTTACACGATCTCTTGCAACAGAAGTTACTGACCGTTATTCCATTATGAATAACATGAAACAATACATATTTCCAGAAAAAAAATGGTGGATCATTTAATGTAGTCCACTCATCTAAAAAGGAATTCATTCGCAGCATAGCAGTGTTCTTTTTTCCTGAACTGACAAAAAGCACTCAAAAACTGAAATGTATGTTGTGGAATTTGTAAACAGGACGTTTTGTGCGAAAGCAATTTACTAGCTTTCACAAAAAATGCTGAAAATAGATTTTCTCGTGACTCGTGTGTAAAACATTTGCTACTGATTGAAACCTGTGAAACCGTGAAATAATAATACTCTTTACACAAAAGAAAACATGCTTTGTTATTCCTTACTCGAAATCATTTTTAAAGTTTCCTAAGGGTTTATAGAGCATGTATTTTAGGTACGTTGATGCACGTTTTTCGTGTTAAAAAAAAATTTAAAAAAAAATCTCAAAAGTGCATGCGAGAGAAGTTATATTTTCTTTTGGTTTCTGATTTATATCTCGTTACAACTCATGCAAACTAAAAGAGGGTCCATGATAACCTGAATTGAAACAACTACTTAGCAATGGCAGGTTATTTGCAAACCGAAACTGGTGATAAAGACTATTCAACTCGGAAGTCTTTAGAGGTACTTCCTGGCAATGGAAGTCGAGCTGCTAAGAAACGGTTTTCGTGTGCAACTTGTTCACTAGCATTTTCTCGAGCTCACGATTTGAAGATTCATGTAAGTGTGCATACTGGCCGAAAGATCTCACATCTGCGAACGCTGCTCAAAGGCCTTTTCCAAAGCGTCCAATTTGAAGGCGCACATGAGTGTCCACACTGGCAAAAAAACATTCGAGTGTGAACACTGTTCAAGGGCATTTTCTCGCTTCACGCATTTAAGGATACACTTAAAGATGCATACTGGCGAAAGACCTTATTCGTGCGGAACTTGTTTAAAGACATTTGCTCAGCCTTCAAATTTAAGGACACATTTAAGGATCCATACAGGGGAAAAGCCTTATTTGTGTGAGCATTGCTCAAGAGCATTTGCGAAGAGTACTTACTTAAAGAAGCATTTAAGGGTGCATGCTCGTGAGAAGCCATGTTAGTGCGAAGACAGTTCAAAATAAATAAATAAATCAAATGCCTTCGTGCCTAAGCAGGGTTGGCAAGTTTCTGCCGAGGCAGTTAAAACCACTGGTAGAAACCGGTTAAAACCGGCATGGCTAATACCATTATCTGCCATTTTGCGACTGAAGCTGGCAAAAACTCACAAAATGAAAAATTAATTCTTGATATACAACAGAAAATACACGGAAAAAATAATTGTTTACCAAAATGCTGTAATTTTATTGCAAAATTATCACAATTCAATATCAAATGTTACATTGTTTGGAACCTGCAATTGCCTCTTAGAAAAAGTAGTTTAAAAAATCTAAACAGGTTCTCATTTTACTACGCACAAATGAGAAATTTTAGAATATTGTTTAAACAGGAGAGCTAGCAGACAATGCATCAAGGAGCAAGCAATGTTCGTGAAACTTTCATCTATTGTATAACTGGTCCACCATGTTGTAAAACGTGACCTGGTGATCCCCATCAAATCATCTTCGATTTGAAGGCCGTTCTACAAAAGTGCAGGCATGCTTTTGAAACTAGCCTATGCATATTTTCAGCTTCCAAGACACAAATTATGACGATCAAGAACACCTCAAAAATAAAAGAAAAAGTGGGCACCAAAATGGCCTCATGCCAAACCACCGTGCCGAAAATGGCAATTCGTTTCACAAAGCTGATCTGCCATTTTGGAGCTGCCTTTTTTTTTTCGATTCTAGATCCTCAGGATTTGGGTCTTGGAAGCTGAAAATGTGTACAGGTGAGTTCCAAAGGCATGTCTGCACCTCTATAAAATTTCGTTCAAATCGAAGAGGGTCGGATGGAGACGACGGGGTCACTTGACATAGAATGACTCAGTTTTTGACGCAACATTGTTACCTGATTCCTGCCAAAGCCAGCGCGACTCAGCTTAAATAATATCGAACCTTTCTTACCTGCTGTGATGTCCTTATGCAGAAAATTTTTGGGCCATTATAATATGACATAGCTCTGGTACTCACGGACTCTTACTTTATTGCAACATTCACACTGCGTCCGCAGATCCGTCACCGACGTATGCTTTTCTCCCTAAAACCAGTTTTCGGCCGCCGTTGCCATGACAGCAAGCCGTATTGTACGGGACTCGTCGACGGGACGAGAAGCCAGATATCTGACGGCTCTGACGTCCGTAGAGTTGGGCGTCGTATTTCATTGGTCTCCACGAGATGAGCGCGCTTTCTCTCTTGGGTGAGAGACTGACATGTGCCTCTTTCTCTTTCCGCAAAGTATGAATGCTTCTCCCTTTTTGGAAAACGTTACTCTGTCCGCTTTACGTGGCGAACGTGATGTGCGGACGCTGTTTGAATGTTGCATATGCCGGTGTATGTCATCTGAAACAAGTGTGTTCTGAGACAAAGGCTTTTGAAAATGCTTTTATACTTTTACTAATACAGTAAGACCTGTGAAATTGAACACCCTTGCAAGTTGACCACCTGTTTAGGTTGACCGCTTTTTCCGGGTACGAAATTAGCGCTTATCATATAAATCAACCTCTGTAAGTTGACCACCTGTTTAAGTTGACCACTAAAGTACTGCACCGCGAACTTACACAGGTTTCACTGTACTCACTTCACACGAAAGTAATCTAAGTCACTTCTTTGAGGTCAGGTGACAGAAATTTGTGGAAAAGAGAATCTATAAGAGATTAGAGCAAATTCTGAAACCAAACGGTCGCTTTTAAGGGAATTTTTAATTTATTTTGTGTACGTTCCATAGGATTCGCAGAGAATAAGCATGTAACATAAACATTAAATTTTTCCGTTTGTTTTTTCACAATGCTGCATTTAAATGGAGCATTTTCGTGCCCCCACTCTTCTCGCTGGTGCAGAAATTGGTGACAGTTCTATAATTAATGCTTATTTTAATTAGTTGTAATATCTAAATGGTGCGCTTGAAGTAAGATTGCACTGAAGCAATTATATTTTGCTTGTATCTGAAAGTGAAATAGGACAAAAATATCTTCTGTGTAATATTTAGCGAAATAAACTGTCAAAATATGGATCATTTAGTTTGTGACTCTCTCCGCTGCACTGAGTAGAGGAAAGTGGGGCAGAGGGAGACTAAGATATTTTCTTTTTCTTTTCTTTCTTTTTTTTTTGGTATTCCTAGTTATAATTGGTGAATGATGCTATTTACACATAAATGTAAAGTACTTGGACGGGTGGATTCTGGGATATGAAGTTGTTGCTTATGTTTGCAATCAATTTATCCTTATTTTTCTGATTTCCGGTAAGCAATGTTTTATTTATTTATTTTTACTTTGACACTCGCATTTATAAATTTATAATATTTTCTATTTCCCTGACTACGGTGAAGCCAAAAGGAAGGGTTATGATTTTAACAGTCAGTGTATGTTTGCATTTACATATGTTCAGCCGTATTTTCTAAATTCATCAGCCGCTATATAAATAGGCCTGCGCATCAGTTTAGCCCTTTTGGGTCGGATTTTTCACTGTTGCAGAGCTTAGATTACCAGAGCAAAGTTTCGGGTTTTGCCAAACTGGCCGAAAATAACACCTAGGGGCCTAAATTAATTTTTTATAACAATTGTACAGGGAGGGGGGGTGATAATCAATGTAAATTTTATCGGAAACAACAAAAACCACTCCCGTTTGTAAGACTATTCAGTTTCAAGGCCTGGGGGAAGGAAACTGCCCCTCCCCCACCCCGCTAAAAGAAGCAGCAAGCCAATTGAACTTTTACGGTGAAATGTTTTTATTTTTATTTTACAATGACCGAGCCTTACAGAAAATACAACAATTTGAATGTTTTTTATTTTTACTGTAAAAGAAAAAGCGCTTTAAAAAAAAAATCCAACACTTTTTTTAGGTCATTGATACAAGTGTAGATGGCAGCACTACAAAATGTGGTTCCTTTCTTTGATGCACTGCTGTGCGACTGTATATCATACTTTGCTATTTGTTTTTTCCTTTATGCGCCTTCCAGATTTTTTCTAATGTAGTTTGTTTTTATTTGGGATCATCTCATAGAAAAAAAGCAATTTCAAAGTTTTCCTTTTCTTTTTTAAAACACCGCGCTTTAAACTCATTGCTGCATTTCTTTCTAGTTCTTTTTCATAAGTGTAGATGGCACCACTACAAAATATTGATCAGTGTAGTAGAGTCTCGAAAATCTGAGGCAATGGGGGCTGACGCAATCTCGGAAAACTGAAAACTCGGATTATCCGAAAAATATTCTTGATTAAAATTGTACCCTATTCAGACAACATAGCTACGTTCACCGTTTACTTCCTTGAACGAAACAAAAAAGTGCCATTTCATATACAGGGCCGGATTAACATCTATTTACTCCCCTAGGCCAAACTTAGAGATTACGCCCCACCTCACACATCCGAACTCTATTGAAATCGTATCTCCCCCCCCCCCTCCCGAGGCTTAGCAGGGACCAGTACCAAGTGAAGATTTCGCGCTCCACTGTATTTTGACAAAAAGAGGGGTGGATTTCTTTCTTTGTTTTCGTTTGATGATGTTCAAATGGGGGGGGGTGTCCCCCGGGAATTTTTAGAAATTGAAGCGTTGGAAATGCAGTTTTAGGCGAATTAACGGGGAGTAATGGCATTCGGAATTCGCCCTGGAAAATTTTCGAGACTGATATACGTAACATAAGTACAGTGGCGTAACTACGTACCGCACGACCACGCAACGAGGGGGGGGGGGGAATCAGAAAGGGCCCAAAAATTTTTGAGCTTCATTTTCATTTAATTTTATTATAATTTTTTTGTGAATCACACTTAGTTTGAGAAGCATATTTGATTCTTGAGTTCCAAAACTTTGCACTTCTTTCCAATGTAAATAGAGATAGGACCAATTAAGATATCGGGGGCCCCAGGCCGAACACTTTTTCGGGCCGTCCTTGAAGTCAAACATCACAATTTTTGCAGCTTGCTAATACAGTTTTAGCCTTTATCGGGCCCCCAAATAGCAGGGGCCCTAAGCCACGGTCTAGTTGACTTATTCGGTTCTAAGACCCTGAGTAGAGAGGCCCCCAACCTCCGCAGGGTCGTCCGAAGAGGGGGGCGAGCGGGGCAATCGCCCCAGGTGCTAAGATATGAAGGGGAGCCGTGAACTAAGCTTTTACAACATTTAAAATACTTTTTAGCATTATTCTTTTTTAAAAAATGGTTTTTCAAATCTTACACATTATTTTAGATTACATGTTTAATTATGTAATAATTGATATAAAATTTTGGTTGATTTTCCGAAAATTGCCCACCATTCGGGGTATGGAATAGAGATGAGACGGGCTCAGCCCGGGCCCGACAGTCCGAGCCCGGGCCCGAAGAGGGCTCGGGCTCTAGAACCGAGAATAGGTTTCGGGCTCTGGCTCAAGTGTCGTGAACGGCTGCTCCCACGCTCGTCAAGGTCGCCTCTCACACCCCTCTTGACCCCTGACCGGATGTGGGGGCTCTTTTCGAATGGGGTTGGTGGGAACCGGGTGACTGGACGAAAGGGAGAGATGCGGAGAACAGGACGAGAGAAGGAAGGATGCGATTAGAGCTCTGGAGATGTCTTGTCTCTCGTTGACTTTCTTGGACATTTTTGTTTTTCGAGCAATCATACTATACGAGATGTAAATATTTTATGTGAATTGTGATGTGTCCCTTTTTCCTATGTCAATAAAAAAAAAACTTGGGACTTAGTGCTTATTCTCACTTACATATCGGAGCGGCAAACCATCCCAAAAAAATATGGAAACTTACCCAACGCGGTACTCCGAATTAAACGATTACATGAAAGAGCAAATTCGCGACATTGGTGGCAGCGGTGAGGGATTGGTTTGGCTGCGACGATGATCTGATGATGAGAAATAGCTCCAACGGAGTGCAGTTTACAGATCTGGTTGCTGGCAAGGATTACAAGACGTGGCTCCAAATAATGACCGTTATTTAAGCCGTCTTCTGATGATGACGCCAAGATGTGGATCCAGTGGACCGTTATTCAAGCCGTCTTCTAATGATGATGCCGATAAGGGTATCCGATTGACTGTCGATTTAACCGTCTTCTGTTGATGACATCGAAAAGTTTGCGCCAGTGGACGACTGATGAGCCTCCATTCCTTTCGTAACGATGAGGACAGAAGAGCCCTTCGACTAGCCGCAAAGTGTTCTTTTTCGTGTTTTGTGGAAGAATTGGTTTCCAGCAGAAATTGTGTGCTTCTAGTGATTCGTGTGTGACCGTCTTCGTGGTGATTAAGTTGAAACTCTCATCTGCGCACGAGTGGTAGTGATGATCCCGAAGTCTTCAATCGAGTGTGGTGAGTGGCATTTGCTTCTTTTCATTTTATTTGCTTTTTGCAGGGATTCTATTCTATCTTTAACTGTGTGTGTGTCAGTAATGTTTAACAATGTATATTTAATAGAATTAGAATGCTCTAAGAGGTGGAAAATTTAAAAAAGAAATTTTAATGTCATTCTTAAAGTAAAATATATTCTTATCTGTAATTCTGAATGCATTGGTGGTTAATGAAATAGCTTTAACGTAAATGTATTTTGGAACATATTTAAATATTGTCACTCGGGAAAGTTTTAGTTGAAGTATATTTCTTTTTGCTATTGTTAAAATAAGTAAATAAAATGGCTTTCCTAAAGAAAGGGAGAAAGGTAGATCTAATGGTGTTAGCAGAAGAAATGGGCTTGCAGGTTACACCTAACAGTAAAATTTTTGAGTTGATAAAACTAATTACAGAAAGTGATGATTTTAAAAAAGATGAAGAGGGGATAAAAGATATATATGGGAGTGTGGTGGAGGAAAGATTACAAAGGGAGGAACAGGAAAAAGAGGAGCGGGAGCGCGAACGTGAAAAACGAGAAAGTGAAGAGCGCATTGAATTGGCGAGAATCAATCAGCAGGGGGTATTGAGGGAACGTAGGAATTCTGATAGTGGAGAAAACTACCAGAGAGAGAGGACTTTGGAAGAGATAGTTAGAGCAGTTCGAGTCCTAACTCTTAGAGTCCCGAACGCGAAATTTTATATCGGAGGCTGATTTTAGTCTAGCATGAAAGTAGCGCCATCTGATTGGTCTTCGCAGACACGTGACGCATCTGATGGTTTGCTCTCCCTAAGCAACTTTCCGCAGCGACTATGAACATGAACGGAACGTTCAGAAAACTTTATTTTTTTTTACACAACACAGAATGACTATCGAATGGGGCAAGTGTCATGTGCAGATTAGTGACGTGAATTATTTATGCAAGTTTAGATTTTTTACTGAGGATTAGTTTTTACTTATCACCGCTCTCGCCTTAAGAATCATGAAATGTTAGTGTCATGTGCAGATTAGCGACGTGGATAATGTATGCAAGTTTAGATTTATTTCTATGGATTAGCTTTTACTAATCACTGCTCTCGCCTTTAGAATCATAAAATGTTCTGTGGGAGGGAAAAAGGCAGTATATCCAAATTTTCCATTTTTAGGCAATTTTGTCCTCTATTGTAGTTTAGCTGGCAAAAGCACTTTTTAAAATTTATTGTGCAGACATTTGATTTCTGTGTTGATGTTCGTGTAAAATTTTTGTTTTTCTATTGAGTTACCAAACATGGTTTTTATGAAATCAATGCAAAAGCAGCGCTTTTTATTTTGCCACATTATTACTTGAATTGCAATTTTTTTCAAAATCATAAATCTTTTAATGAAAAAATGTTATGAACATACATTAGGGTGGCTGAAAAAAAACTTTTTTAGAATTTCTATGATGCGTAGTACTGAAAAGGTGCAACTGGTGAAGCAAAGTGCACTCAAAAACTTGATTTTTGTTGGAAATTGTTTTAATCTGCTGCAATTGCATTTAAGTTTCGACCAAATGGTGCTTGTTTGTACTTGGGAAAATTAGTGGAAAAAAAAAGCATTTTTATATTCTTGATGTGGTAATGCTTTAAGATTGTAGTTGGTAGCCATGAATCCTATAAAAAATTTGATGTGTGTGGTATAGTTTACTGCATGAAATGATTTTATTTAAATGCTTTGTCTGGTATGAATTAAGTACTCAATAAATTTTAACATTTCTTTTGTATGTGAAAATACAAAAAAAAAAACTTTTGACTCAACCTTGTAAAATGACAAAAGAAAAAAAAAAGTGATTTGAAGATGCATTTACTACAATCGAACTCCAATTTAACGAATTCATTGTGATCAAATTTTTTATGCGTTAAATCGTGGTTATTCATAAAATGGGGGTGTGAAAAAATTATTTAAAAAACTGCACTTGATCTCAATCCCCTAATAAGCAACTGTGTAAAAATATCCAGTTATAAAGTGTACAATTTTCATTCAGCATCTCCCAACTTATTACACACAAGTTAATTTAAAATTTCAAACTACTGAGCAATTGATGTTTGACAACTTCCTTGATAATTGTCTCGAAATAGTTCTCTTGAGGGCCTCGGTAGCGCAGTTGGTTGGCGCGTCATTGTTGTAATCCCGAGGTGGTGGGTTCGATTCCCGCCCATTGCCCTGGTTGTAACTTCCTTTTCTGTGCTGTTAATTCTGTCCTACACTATGTCCCTGTATTGTGCTATTTGTCATATTGGATGTGAGATCATAAACAGGTCCCGTCTGACCGAGTACACGAGCTTGAAATGTATGTTGTCAATAAACCAAACCAATAGTTCTCTTTGGACTAGATGGAGAGAAGAAAATACTGTGTCACTCCATGGAAGTAGGAATACAGGAGGGAACATACCGTATCTACTCCCATTGTCGCGTTTGAAGTAACTGTATGACAGAGGTGGCCACATTGGTTGGTGAGAGAGGAGAGAAAAACTGTCATCATGCGGGCGGAAAATGTCGCGTGTTTTACTTTTCTCACTTTAATTGATTAAGTATTTATTGCCTGCCTAGGAAATTAAAAGATAATGCCCAACACAATTTTATTTTAAGCTTTAATTTCCAAAGAATTAACAGAAATGCTTTTGTCTAAAGGTATAGGAGTATATCCTAACACATTAACAGTTCTGTTAGTGTAATACAAAATTACCAGTGAAAGTCTTTAAAAGACATTTTGTTAGATGTAAAATCAAAGGTAATAGCTAACTTGCTAGAAAACTTTTTTAAACCTGCTGAATTAAATTGAATATCAGGTACATTTTAAAAGAAATTATGAAACTAGGCCCTAAAACAAGTCAATTTTTTAGAAACATAAAAGTTACCAAGAAGAAAGTTTAAGAAATTTTTTTTTAAAGATTTCATATGCAAGTCTACTTTGACATTATAGTATCTTCATCTGCAGAAAGAAAAAAAAAACCATATTTTTTGAAAATTTTCAATGTATATTTGAATAACATTTTTTTTATTACGAAGTACCCTGACCTAAAATTCCAAATTTCAGCTATAAGTAATAATATGGTTTCGTTTTAAGGTTTTCATTTTGAAGTTTTAAAACTTCACTAAAATAAAGAGAGACAAATAAATGATCAACTGATTTTAACATAATTTTATTAATAAAACTATGATTTTCTCATACATAAGATTACAAAATTATTGGAACTTTGCAGCCATGTCCATATTATAAAATTAGAATGCAGCACAATGAAAAATAGCAGCTGGTATTCAACAACGATAAATAAAGGAACAACATAAATAAAAAACCAATTTTGATAAAATTGCCAGAATAAGGATTAAAAAAAAAAAAAAAACTCTTTAAAAAAATGAAACTTTGAAGCCCATGTCCAGATTACAAAATTAGAATACACCACACTGAAAAATAGCAGCTGGAATTCAAAACAGATAATTAAAGGAATTAACATGAATGAAAAAACTAATTTTGATAAAATTGCTAGAATAGGAATTAAAAAAAAATAACAATCTATAGAATTTTTTTTTAAGGGAATTCCACGCAAACAAATGTTAAATTGCATGAAATTAAAAACAACTTAAAATCCTATCGATCCAGTTCTTTGAATTTTGATGATAGATTCTTTATTATTATCAGAGATGCACAGAATATTTCGTTGGTATTCAGTATAATGCATATTGGCAGACAAACTGAATTTTTGGTTTGGTTACACAATGATGGCAACTTTATCTTTAAGCAAAGCATAAAAAAAAAATCATATCTTATTCAAGCATTTATAAATCTTAAAAATTTACTGAACTTATCTTAATTTTAAAAGTAAGCTGAGTGGATTCATCTATTGTACAAAATATACTATGTTTATTGGTGTAAAGTAAGTAATATCTGCAAATTTTTGAACATAAATTAAAAAAATATGATTTAAATAAAAAAATTTCAAAAAAAAAAAAAAAAACACAAACCCTGCTTGAACTCCTTAAGACCGAGTCCGCCCAAAAACGGCTTTGTAGCTTAGATCCGAGACCGCCCGAATACGGCCCACTTAAACAAACACGGGGGGTAGTGGGCAGAAAGGGACACCTACTGAGAGACCACCCCAAGGAAGTTCCTTTCTTCTTGCCGGTAGTCATTTAGCAAGTGGCAGCGACGATTGCATGAATGGAGAGCTGCTAATGACTTGTGGTCACATGGTATCCTCAAAAAATTAGAAAAGACGAATTCGCTGTACAATTGCATTTTAATTTCCTCTACTTTTAATTCTCACCATTTTATACCAGTTTTTAGAAACAAATGGTATTTTGGGTTTTATAAATTTATGTACGAATTATTATTATCGGTAAAAATAATACAAAACTATGTTGATAAAGCACACAATTTACAAATAATTGCATATACATGCGTCGGGGTTACAAGGAACTTCGAAACACGTGTATGCAACTACTATTTGCAAAATTTTGCCATCTGTTAACTTTTTTTTCATTATTTTTATTTTCAGCCTCAAATCTTATTTCTTTCCAGTTTTAGAATCTCAAAAGCAACGCTTAGCAAATCAAACTAAAAAGGCGTCTAAACGGATCTGTTAAGAGCTTGAATGGGTCCTTGAAAATAAACTGCCTTCCCTCCCCCACTCCCCTCACACAACTGTTACTCAAACAGTAGCGCAACAAAAAATGAGATAAGAGGTCATAATTACATCAAGAGATAATAACTACATATAGGCACACATAATATGTATATTATTTAAGCATGGTCCGACCAACTCCAAATTTCAGGTCGCTGTGGTGACTAAAGAAAATGCCTTGGCAACTATTCTCCCAGAATGGGAGAGAAAAAAAGAATTGTGTTATCATCTTATAAAATATTTAATCTAGCGAAGGATTACTTTTCCTTTTGAGCTCAAAATTCTGATTAAAGTCATACTTACTAGTTATACATTAAAAATTTGCACTTCTAAAAATGCAAGCACAAAATTTTCTTCTGAACAACAGGTCACTCACGCTCAAAGCAATATTTTTATGCATACATATCTATCTTTATATACATTAAAATAATGAAATAAGAAGTTGTGTTTGTCTGTCTCGTGACAATTGTTACAAATCTCTAACAATGAAAATTTCGGGAAGAGTTCAGTTAACGATGAGGTTTAACTAAAAAAAAAAGAGTTGTGTGTCGTGCTATGTATGGTGCGGTTGTAATAAGTTGAGCTACGACGTTGGCAATGTTTACCTTTTCTTAAAGAAATTAGAAAAATATAGAAATATAGATAGATAGATATATTCAGACATAGGTAGATTTAAACACATGTACAGAGATATATTTTCTGATTTTCTGTAATTCTTAAACATGTCTCTTAAAAATCTAAAAAAAGAATGTTATATAATTTTATTGTAGCCTTTTTCAATAACTTTCTAAAAAAGGAAAACATGTATTAAAAATAACCATATGTTTTGTAATTTATTTATTCTGCAGAAGAATAAAAGTTATTGGCTATGCTCAAACTTTTTTAATCGAAATCGGGGGAAATGTTTCCAAAAACTAAAGCTACTAGAAAGGTTAGGCATTTTGCGCTGTTGGCTGAATATGATATCCAAAAAAAAAAAAAACGAACTTATTAGCAATATGGGCAGGTACTGATGGAAGGTCACGCTGTGAGACCACCTCAAAGATCCTTTCTTCCGACCGAAGTATTTTCAACTGATGGGACAAGTGACAGTGATGTACAATTCCCAATGGCAATACAACTACAAGGATTGATAGCTAATAACTTGTGAAGATGCCCGCTTTTCGGGAGGAAGGGGAAATGAAGAAACTTTGATATTCGTTCTAACTTTTTCATTCATGCGACTTGTTCTATTTTTTTTTCCTTTTGAAATTCTTCATTGCTTTTGATTTTTGAATATTTTTTTTCTGGTTCAGATGTTTTATTCATAATTTTAAAACATCCCATGTGTCTATAGATTGCAGACAGCTGAACCAACAAGAAAGATACGCAATAAACACTAGACAAGAGAAATAGCGAAAAATGCCGCTCGCCTGAAGTGAGACAGCGATTAAGGTGACAGCTTACCATGCCTCCTGTAATTAGTGCACACAAGAACTGAGATGCTGCCAATGGGGGTCTCAGAGTGGACGATTCCATTTCCAAAATAGCTTGGTCGAAAAAGTCAGGACTTAACTGTAGTAAAAAATTCCCCCCTTCCCGGTCTTAAAGAGTTAAAATAATATAAATTTAATATGGATAATTTAAAGATGTAAACGAAAATGCATGAAAGCATCCTAAATTAGACAAGCATTTTCCATTTTAAATTAGTATGAAATTCAAATATTAGTTGAAAATTTTTAACCACATATTTCTTATCTTAAACAAATCTGTAAAATACGGTATTTGGTGCATCTCTAATAACCATTATTTATTTATTTTTTTTATACTTCCAAAAGATTTAATATTTGCACAGAATGTCAGATTGCATTTCATCAGCACATTATAAAACTAATTTTAAACTGATTGATTTTATGGTTTAATTTGTATTTTGAATTTTATTTAATTAAAAAAATATAACTGACCTTAAAAATTTATAATATGTTTATAAAACTGACGAATAGATTGCTTTTTGAATGTGAGATTTTTACAGTAATGAGATATGCAGACTTTAAAATATTTAAATATGATGCAGCGCAGAAGATGAATAAGATAATTCTCCATTGGCTGAGTGTCAAACTGATGTTGGTTTAGAGCTGAAAAATATTGGCGGGATTGAATTCTTCTGAAAACTTCAGGTGCTTTTTGAATTATAATTAATTTTGGACTTTTCAATTTATTTTGCACAATGTGCTGACGAAACACAATCTCACACTCTTTGCAAATACTGAAAACATCATTCGATGGATAGATAAGCTTCTCCTTAGATTTATATGAGTTTAGTGATAACGATTTTGGAATGACATTAGCATACAGTGCAGTTATGCATACTGAGCATTTCAATGAGCTACTTATTTTTTTTTTGCAACAAAACCAGCAATGTAATGAATTACATCATTCGTGTATTCCGTTAAATACACACATGGAAGATCTGATTCATCAACTTCCACCATTGATGTTTGTGGGGTAGTAATGTTAATCACTTTCTTGGAACTGGAAACAGTTAAAAAATTTTATGTCTGTAAGCGGAACACAGTTCCCGGAAATATTTGCCGAACACTTTATTTCTGTGTTCACAAGTAACTTCCGGTAGGCAGAACGAAACTGGCGTGCAGTCGGATTGTCATTGCTGCCTCCCTGGAACCTAACAGCAGAAAACAGCAGCTCCACATGATCTTGACTCAACTTATACATAGGAATGTACGAGAGAGTGGGGCACTCGGTAGAAATCCATGTTCTGACAATAGCTTCAAAACTGTTAATACAAATTAGAAAACCAAGGAAAACAGTTTTCCTTCTGGACTCCAAAATTGGGATACCAGCACGGCTTTCTTTCAGGGAAAGAATGTATGATTTTGCTTTTTGCATGAAGTTTAAGTATTCATTTAAATTTTCTTTGGAAACAGCCTTCTTATAGCCTTGCTGATGTATTGACCTAGAATTCAAAATGTCAAAGAGAATATTAATTATTCTTAAAAATTCAGTTGTAGCTTCACTCCCCTGAAAATCTTGTAATTTAAGTTTGTTGTTACAAAAGTCAATGGAATCAGCTACGCTTGAAGTAAACAGCTGCGCCGCCAACTTCACTTTCATTTTCTGTTTCGAAAAGTTTATATGCCCTCCTCTCAACTTATTTCCTAAGTGGAGACCTTCAATTTCCTGTAAATCGTTGAGTGCCTCCACATATTTCCAGTCAATAATCTCTGTAGAGAAAAGACTCTTTTTCTCTCCAAATGTGTTTCTCACAAGCTTCAACATATGTGGTTGATCTGGGAAAACTGCTATTTGTTTATTCGAGTCACTAGGATGAGGGAAACAAGTTTTCAATGAATTGACATCATCAAAATTGCATCCCAGTTGCTTTGCCATCGAGAAATTGGTTGAGAGGCCATCAAAAGTTAATGACGCTACATTGACTATTTTCATGCAAAAGAGATAAGTAGTGTTTAACGAGCATGTGTTTTTGGGTGGAGCTCAATCCGTCTGTCAAAAAATAACCAATTGGTAACTTAAAATGACTGTTGACGCATACCAAAAGCAAAACGAATGCTTCCTTAGCCAATGGCAGACCATCATCAGCATTATCATCAAATCCTAAATTTATTAGGCCATGAACTTGTTTACCATCAAATTCTGCTTGCTGGCGGATAGACATTTCATCCATTATTAGAGAAAAAACCAAGGGATTAGGCGAATTTCTAATCTTCAATGATAAAGCATCAATTGCTTCTTTTGTGAAACCTGCTGCAGCGTCGATGTGTTGGTACCAGCGACTTAAAGTTTTCTGCTGTGGAAGAGCTAATCCAAATATAGAGCGCACATACTCGTATGCCCTTGGTGAGTAAAAGCTTAGGGTCAATGCGAATGATCTCAGTTCTGCTGAGTACTTTTGAGGCAAAGGACATTCGGTTACAGTCGACAGCTGGTGGTTTATAAATTCTTTATTAACAGCAGAAACTGTTGACAATACATCGAGCATCATGATCTAAAAACTTTCTCTCTTTAAGATCAGCAAGCAACTCTGACAAACTATCTATTTTTTTTCTCAAAGCGACAGACTTTTTGTTGCAAAACTTTAAGCTTTTTATCTTTTTTTCCAATAATTTCACTAAGTTCCACTACTTTACGCTTGTATGTTGCTTTGGTAGGGGATTGTGAAGAACTGAAGGCTAACTCTAATTCTGTAGTAGGCCTCAGAACTGTTGGCTACCCCTAATTCAGGAGTAGCTGACTGTACTGCAGCCTCAGAGTTGAGAGGAGCAAAGGCCCTTTGCATCAGTGGCTTCCGAGTTTTTGTCACCTAAAAATATAAAAAGAAAAATAATTTATTTGAGAAAAATAACATTAAGGCTCCTCCGAGCTAGCTTCAAACCATTTAGGTTAAAGATATTTATCACACATTGTTTTAGACATCACGTTCCCAGATAATGGAATATTCTACCTACTGGTGTCATTTTTCATGAAAAATTGGCTTCTCAAGCAAGCATCAAACAGGACACCATTGTCGCAGGGTAGGGATTGTATGTGCTCAAAATCCCAATCAATTTGATTTCAGTGTAAAATAAATTATATCAAGTAATTAACCCAATAACTCACAGAAATGATGAAATACAAAATTTAAATTTAAACAAAACTTTTCATATAATAATTTTCATATAATTACTCTACAGATGCTGTTTCCACAAGTGTGCATGAAAGAGTGTGTAAGTAAATGTGAGACTTTCAAATCTAATTAAAGATCTAATTAAGCACCCTGCATCTTTTTCTATCTGGAGAAAAGACTACATCCAACTATTCTTTACCTACTAATAATAAAGCTGAAAGTTCCTCTATCTGGATATCTGAATGTCCGGATCTCTGTGACGTGCATAGCACCTAGACCGTTTGGCTGATTTTCATAAAATTTGACAAAAAATTAGTTTGTAGCAAGGGGGTGTGCACCACAAAGCGATTTTTTTTGAAAATTCGATTTTGTTCTGTTCCAATTTTAAGAACATTTTAACGAGCAAATTATCATATCAGGGACGAGTAAATTACCAAATTATCATAACGTGGAACCGTAACATGGGCAAGCAAATTGGCGAGAAATTTACTATCCATTATTTCTAAATATACAGGCTAACCAAATGAACTTTTTATTTTCTACTACAGGCAACGCGGTGCACATACCATTGGTAAAATATAAAATGTTCCTCACCTATGCTGAAACATGAACATTGGAAATTTCAATCTTACAAAATGTTGTAATTATACAATCTGCACCCATAATGATAGCTCCGTAACTGACAAACAACTAAAACTAAGTTAATAAAATAACAATTCCAGGATTCGTACACAATTCCTTAAATCAAAATCCAGGGTCTTGAAAAATGCCAACAGTATCATTTGGAAATAGAGACGACCTCTTCTATGTTGAGAATATCATTTTGGGGTGTTTTTCTAGTATTTAGCAGGGGGGGGGGGCGGCATCGCTAACTCAAGTAGCAATATTTATCTACCATTCTACATTATGTTAAATTATACTAGAAATATTTCTGTACAGCATTTAAAATAATTGTAACAAAAAAAAAAATAATAAATAAAATTCAGACGAGGGGGTTCAGCATTTAACTTTTTGACCAAGGACACTCTTAAAATTGCACAGAATTTCGTTTAAAACTTATAAATTCCGTGATTTTAAACAAAAATAAAAATAGATTTTATTTGTTTACTTCTTAACAAAGCGTACTAAACATCAAAAAATCGGAATCCCATAGCGAATGCAAAGAGATCGCAATTCTCAAAGTGAAGGCATCAAAGGTATAAAAAACGGCTTGTAAAAGAAATATTTTTGATAAAATTATTTTTAAATTGCATTTTAGAGTCCTATGATAAACATATCATTAATATCTGTGGACACAGCTAAAGCAAAAATAAAATTAAACCATTGATTCAGCATTTTAATTTTTGAGTCATAAAAGAAAATGGAATTTTGCTTTAAAAACTTGAAGTGCGTGTTCTAACAAAAATATACTTTTCATTTATTTGCATCCTAATAAAACGAAGTTAGCTTGAAAAATGAACAAAATATGATTCTTATATCGGATGTTAAAAGATTGCATTTTTAAAAATGTAGACATCTAAAGAAAAAAAAGGCAAGTAAAACAGTTTATTTAAAGTTAATCATCCTTGTTAGCATCGAAAAATCAAACCCATATAATTTTCTCCCCAAAATAACAGTTGAACATCGCACCACACCATAGAAACGCAAATATTGACAAGCTGGTAAAATGATGAGAATATTTTCTAATCAAGTCATTATAAAGGTTTAACGCCAGACGCTAAATGTCGATAATTTTAAAGTTGGTAACCCTATCTGAAGCGATCACATTTTTTTTCCAAACCCTTACTATCCCTTTGCAGTTCTAAGTTCATTTCGCTGATATGTATTATTATTGTTTATTAAATCATCAGTGGGGGAGAAAAGTGCTTACCAAATGCCTTTTCAGAAAAGTTTACAACAACACCGCTGCTAATTAGCTGTGATAAAACAAACAAAATTATTTGAAACCAAACTTATTTCCAGCTGTTAATTTCTTTCCAAGAAGCAAACAACAAGCATTATATTTATTTGGCAGTAGAAATTTATCGCTTGCAGGAGCATCACAAGAGTGCCGATTTTTTTTCTTTGCAAAATTAGCAGATTTTGTATAAGCTGATCCCTCTAATTTGAATTTAAGAAAGGTTCCAAAAATTTAATATGCGTTACTTTGCTTTCAGATTTGCTCCTTCAAAAAACAATTTGTGAAAGATCCGATCTTGTTTATCAGAATTTTGTGAAGGGTCCGTTTTGGTTGATCGGGATTTTGTGAAAGGTCCGTTTTGTTTGATAGGGATTTTGTGAAAGGTCCGTTTTGGTTGATCGGATTTTTGTGAAGGGTCCGTTAACGGACCCAAATATCCTCTGGCCAGACCCCTGTATATACATACATATATATATATATATGGGCAGTTCTCAAAAGGTGGGAACAAAAAAAGTTAACTTTGAGCAATTTCAAAAATTTTCGAATTTGACATCAATTTTGATTTTATTCTATAGTATGCATACCTAGAACACAATATATGAACATGAAAAGACAGCAGGTATTTGTAAAAATTGTTAATTAGCAAATTAAATCAGCAGTCTGTAGGTAACAGATTTTGGACATTGTTGTCCTGTAGGTAACGGATTTTGGACATCATCATAACGTAAGTTTCACCATTTTTGACAATTGTTAATCTGATTTTTAACTTTTCCAATGAAAATTTTATTTACTACTTTTTAAATTTTGCAATTTATTAATAAAGAGGATATTAATGAAATACTTGAATGGCTATACATGCTGCTCCTTACATATAATAAAAGTTTTGGAATGATTTTGAAGAAATTGATGCAAAGTTAAAAAAAAAGCTTCAAATTAAAAATAATACAATTGTAAAATGTGACATCAGTTTTAATAATGAATATTTTTTCTAATGTCATAAGAATTAAAATGATGTCTAAAAAAATTATTGAAGAAAGCAATTCGTATTTCTATTTGGAGATCGTTAAATTATGTTTCCAAAAGAAAGAAGAGAAAAAGAATTCTAAAATAATAAAAGCGGGAAAAAAAAAATGCTAGCGCAGGTGACAAAGTCGCCAAAACTGGTACAGCTGACGATAAACTACATTTGTCAAATTGGAATTCCCCTCTGGTAACTTTTAGCTTATCGTATACTGTGTTGTCGCCAACGGAGGTTTGCTTGGCGATTTTAGCGCAAAATGGCTTTTGGTTCGATCATAAGCAGCCATGTTTCTACTGTAATTTATGTATTGTTCAATGCGTAACATATTAATTATGCAAAATACCAATGGATTAAAGAAGATAACATTATAATAACGTTTTTTATTGAGGTTAGAAGACAGTAGATCATCAAAAATTATGAATAAATGGACAGAATTATCGGCGTCAAGATCGTAACGCCATTTGGACATCTCACATGTACGTTTAAAAAAAATTATTTTTCTTCTAAGATACTGCATAAAAGCTTATGAAAACACTTTTAAACAATTAAAAATTGATTCTGAGGCTCGATAAACACCTTTAAAATGAAAACATCATATACTTAGTTCTCAAAAAATAGCATTGTAAAGATCGTAAATTTTGGACATGCATCAAATTTCAAACTTACTATTTTCTAAAATCGTCTACAAAGTGAATAATCTGTCTTTACTTTTGTTATTTGTGTAAAATATTAACAAAAAATTATTTAGTGTAAGATTCATACCTTTAAATTTTTTTTGAAACGTAGGGAAATAATTTTAAAAAATTTTTCTTTAATGGTACATTTGCTCAGTTAACGTTTTGGTATGTCCAAAATTGTGCCATTTAGCAAAGAAAATATTTTTTTAAGGGCATTTAAAGAGCATTTTTTCCATAATTTATGTCAATTCTTGTCTATACAGTATTATAATTTAACTCAAAAATTTTTGAGTTAATTAAAATTAAAGTTATTTGGTGTTGAAGCTTCAAAGTTGAGGTCTGTGTTTGCTCCCACCTTTTGAGAACTGCCCATATATATATATATACTAGCAAAAATACCAGGCGTTGCCTGGGTCAGTAATAATTATGAGAAAAAATCGTTACTTGCTTTTGTTTTCTGTTTTAAGTGAAAGAATTTAAAACATCTTTTTGACATGATTAAAAATCGAGTTTCTTCCTTTCCCATAAAACTAAAACAGCATAAGTATAAAGAACAAAATAGTATTGATTTAGAAACGAAAGCACTATATTTAAGCATAAATAAATTTCCAAAACATGAAATTAATCTTCTCATGTTTAAAAAGATTAATCTGTTGATATTTTTTTTTTAACATGGAGTCTAAAACCTTCTCTGTATGGCTATTGAAGTACGAAGTTTTTAAAAAAATGTAGCTGCGCTCGTAATCCCTTATACTTGCTGTAGTTATTTTGGGAAATTTCAACCATTGTGGGCTCTTGGTGCGATTTTACCGAATTTGTGGGAATCGTTTTGGGATACCTTCGATGATGCTCCACCCTTCTTTCCTTACTTTGTAAAATGATATGATATTAATTTTTGTTACAGAGATATTATCGCCAGTGCTGAGATACTTTTGGTCACCATAAAATGGCGCTAGAGTTTCATCCGAAATGTTTCCAAAATAAGTAGTAAAATTTGGCGATTGTTTGAAATTGTGCAAAAAGGAAAATTAATGGAAGTTTTTGTGCTGTTTATGGATTTGCCTAATTTAGATGCTGGATTATTTAACACAGTAAAAAAAGTTTTTTAAAGATTCTTTGATTGGCAATATTTTGTTTACATGGTGAAAGCAGAGAAACATTATAACGTAGTCTTCGGCTTCAAAAATAGCAAAAATTTTGGTAATCTGCTGGATGATTGGATAATGAGTAAGTGTTCAATCAGCATAAATAATAATAAAAACCATTAATTACATTAAAGTTCCATTTAAATGGAAAATCATCAGCCAAATCATGTATTATTTGCCAATCTTGTGCAAAAATATTACTTCAGGATTTGACTTGAGAAAAGCCTTGAACAATCACGAAAAGCAAAGAAAGTCAACAATACAACAATTGTCGGTATCGACAGGGAGTTGAGATGATAGTAATACTGTATTGAGAAACTGAGAAATACTGTATTGAGTTGAGGAAAGCCTTCGAACATGGAACTAAAAAGCTCATAACTTGTTTTTTATTCTAATTAGAAATTTCGAACAGGTGCCATCTTCAGCAGAAAAATCAGAGCTTTCGATGGACAGATAATGTAAATATGTTCAAGTATTTTTTCATCCCTATATTAGAGAATTTACACGAAAATAGTATTTTATTGCCCCCCTAACGGGGTTTGCGGCCCATAACGGGACGAAAACTACATGTGTTATTCTGATGCATAAGTTGTCAAGTTTCATCAAAATCCGTTCAGTAGTTTTTGCGTGAAAGAGTAACAAACATCCATACATCCAGACAAACTTTCGCAGATATAATAGTAGTAAGATACATACATATATAAATATATACATACATACATATATATATATACATACATATATAAATATATACATACATACATATATATATATACATACATATATAAATATATACATACACATATATATACATACATATATAAATATATACATACATATATATATACATCTCTCTCTCGCTAATAGGCTATCGGATCTCTGATATATATACATACATATACATATATATATATATAGATATATATACAGTCGGACCTCTATATATCGAAGTAGCAAATTGCCGGAAAAAAATTCGATATATAGAAATTTCGATATATGGAAATTACCTTATTTTATCATAAAAATATCCTAAAACATTAAAACTAAAGCTAATGTTTGTGTATGAAACCCTATTTCAAATTTATACGAGCTTCGGATTAAATGAAAATTAATATTTAAAAAATTAACAGAAATTACATTTTTGCGCTTTCATACATTTTCATTCTTCGGCAATTTCACTTGATCCGCTACATAAAGGAGATTTTCATTTTGACAATGTAATCGAGAGAAAAGTAAAAAAACATTCTACCTAACTTGAATGATTTTTACTGAAACTAGAAAGACTAGGAATGATAATCAACAGAGAAAAGGGATAACTTGAAACATTATATTACAGTGCTACTGGTTAAAACTAAGATTTGAAATAAACTTAAGGAAATTTAAGAACTCCAGAACGGAACAACGACCTATATACACACCCCTCAACCCCAGATTCCTTCTGAGTTTCGTAGCAACCTTTGAACATAATTTTCTCCCGTAACCTTCAGTTTTCATGAGACAAACAGTTAAAAGTGGAAAAAAAAAATCTACGAATGTCTCGAAAAAAAAAGTTCGATATATAGAGATTTTTTCGATACATAGAAACAATTTTTCTATGTAATGAACATTGAAATTTGCTGGGATTTCGATATATAGAAAATTTCGATATGTGGAAGTTCGATATATGGAGGTTCGACTGTATATCCTAATGGAAAGGTCCTGTATGTGAAGTAGCAGTCGAAACTTCGGGCATTAATCACATAACATTCAAAAACAGCCAGTAAATATGCCTAATATCAGATAACTTACCTTTAAATCCAGAGCATTTGATCAATCAGTGTTGAGCCGTGAGTTCGTACGAAAGACATTTTAAACACTACAATTAGTAAAACAAATTTAAATGCACAAATCCTTTGTAATGATCATTTTAACCGTTATTTAAAACAGAGAGCTAACGAGAGCAAATCATCAAACATCACGTGACAGGAAGAACTAATCAGGTTGCGCCATATTCATTTAAACGACGACAGCGCAATCTGATTGGTGCTCGCAAGCACGTGAGCCTTTAATGATTTGCTTTCCCTAAGAAATTTTCAATGGAGATTACAGATAACATAAACAAAAGACAACGCTTACTGCTGATCGGCTAATCATGATTCTTTTATTAGATTTTAATGTGACTTTCGCACGTTCTTTTACAGCTCACAGTTTTGTTTGTATTTATTACTGTTATTTCAATTTCAATCCAATCGTTTTTTAAAAAATATTACTTACTAAATTAACCCTGTTTTTAACCACAAAGTAGGAATGTCTGCTACTGCTAGCTGCTATGAATCATTACTTTGCTAAATGGCTTTTACTAGTATTCTTTTACATATTTTATATTTGTTGCACAGAATTTGCTTATTTAAACTGCATTAATTATTTCTAAATTGAAGATATAGCGTTATTTTTTCCTGTATTTTGATTTCTTGTATATTAGAATGATCCTGTATACGTTCGTTCTTTTGCTCTTTTATTGTTTACAAACATTTTATATCTTTTACCTCGTTCAATCTTGACATTGAAGTATTGCTTTGGTTTTTCGTTCTCACTGCCAGTGTTCATCTGTACTTAGTAACAATTGCATATTGTAGGTGTGTACTTTTAATTAATTCACCATAGTGAAAAATCATGATACACTGTGGAGTTGAAGCATAGCAACATTAATGTACATATGGGTTGTTTATTTATTGATTTATATGTTTGCAGGAAATCAACCTTTATATAAAAATGCGGACTTTGTTTCCCTTTCCCTTTACTAATCCCATTTCTGGAAAGTCCATTTCTGAAATAAGTACTAATAGTACCATTTTGGTTTTTTGGTATAAGGTTACCATGATTTAAAATTTATTTGCTGCTCAATGTACCGGTCAATAAAAAGTTAAATTTTCACCTACCATTTAGATTTAAGACTTTTAAAATCAATTAGTCTTAACCACAGTTCATCTTATCCAACAAAAAATTAACAACAAACCTTAAATTGGGAATGGAGAATGTAATTGGTCAAAGAAAGAATTCGTTTTCAGAGTGTTTGAATAAACAAGTTTCGACTGTATTAAGATTAAAAATATAATCTTGTATTCCAAAACTTAATAAGCAGCTCATTGTGAGTATATTTTGTTCCACTAAAAATTAACCAAAAAATGTAACGATGCCAAATTAAAAAGTTAAGCTTAGAATGAGCTATTTGCCATGTAACCAGAAATGCTAAGGGCCATTTTTATAAGGAGAAATCTTCAATTTATAGATTGGAACTCCAAATTTTAACGGTTATTCTCGCATATGTACTGTACATCTATGAAAAAAGGCATTGCTGCAGGATTTTTTCATGCAATGAGAAAGAAATATTGCAGTGGCCTACATACGTTTTTATTTTGGAGCTAGCCCATACAACCAAGTTTACTCCCCCCCCCCTCATCCCACTTTTTTTTTTTTTTTGTAATTTCATTTTCTTTTCTTGGAAAGTGGGGGTTGAGCAACATTGCCCTGATCTTCTCATTTTTTTCAAGGTGGGTCAAGAACTGCATACTGTCACCCAGTGGCGCAACCAAAAATTTGTTTTAGGTTGGCACTCTTAAAAAATTCTCGTTTCTAATGAGGGAGTGAGGAGGGGGGCGGGGGTTCTCCCTTGGAATTATTTTGGACTAAGAATGCAGTTTCAGACGGTCTCTGTTGATGCTGCGGGGAGGAAATTTCGGGGGGCCTTCTGCGGAAATTGTTAGAAATTTAAATCTTAAAAACACCATTATAAGCTATATTTGTCAACATTAGTGTAATGACAGGAGTGGGACTTTTTGAAGTTGCCTCCAATTGATTTTCTAAAAAATAGAGTAAAATCCATCACCTCTCTGCCCAATTTTTCGAAATTGAAGTTCTAAAAATGCAGTTTCAGACTAACTTCCATGATGTTATGCGAAGTGCGGTTCTCGAGCTCTCCCCCAAAATTATTTTGAAATTAAAGTCAAAAAAAAAGGAAGTTTAAAGAGACATTCCGTGATAAATTGAAACGCTCTCCACATTAAATTTTTTGAAATTGTAGTTTTTTCATTTTTAGATTTCATACGGGAGCAGTCGAACCCGAAATTTTTTCGAAATTGAAGTCTTAAAACCATGACTGTGGACTGTATTTGGTAACGTTGGGGCTTCAGCCATTTTTCAAAATTTAAGCTCCATAAAGGCAATCTCAAACAATCTTCGATGCTTTCAGAAAGCAGGGAGATTATTAATTGTCCCCTGGAAATTTTTCGACATTGAACTCTGAAAACAAGGTTTAAGAAGCTCTTTAATGGTTTTAGTTGGTGGAGGGGGCTAGCGAAGTGTAATTACCTCCATGAATAGGTTCATTGTTTTTTTTATGATCCATCATGGGTCAATAGAGATTGAATGTTATAAATTTCATATGTTTGCAAACAAAAATATGAAAGTAAAATGATTAAGAGTGTTTATCCAAAAAAGTTTTTAAATATATCAATATTCTGAAAGTTGTTGCCTCAAACAGATGGGGAGCAAGAACAGAAGATCTTCTTAACATTGCAAACAGTTGCATCAAGAGTAAGATTAATTTCGGTAGTCATATCTACTCATCTACTGCCCAATCAAATAAGAAAAAAAAATTAAAACAATGTACCACGCTGCTCTACCAGTAGCTACTGGCATATGCGTATTTAGGCCGAAATATTTCGGGTGCAAAAATAACGGATCTGGGGAGGGGGGGGGGTATTCCCGGAATAACAAGGCGGTGGCGAAATCAGAAAATAATTTTAGGGCGGAACACACTTTTAAGTCTAAAAAACGTGATGTAAACCATATTTAGTAAGATTAGGGGATGAGCCATTCTTAACATTTCAAACTGCAGAAAAAGTCTTAAACGAAAGTTGATATTAGAAGCAATGGGTGAATCCAGGTACTGGTTTGGAATGGGATTCACGCCCCAGAAAAAATTTTGAAATAGTAGTTTTGAAAATGCTATTTTACAGTTATTGGTGATATTTTAGGGGCAAGAAAGGTACGTGTGGCTCAAAGGCTATTTTTAGAAATTTTAGTCTTATAAATGTGATTATAATCCATATTTATAGTTTCGGTTAGGAGTGAGACTCATAGATTGTCTCCAATCTATTTTTTGAAAAGCAGATAGAAATACGTATCCCCTCCCCCACGCTACCTCTTTGACTTTTCATAATTGAAGTTCTAAAAACACTACGGAGGACATTTTTTGATGCTGTTACCGGTTGAGGTGTTCTGGAGCTCTCCCCTGGAAAATTTTCGAAATTGAAGTCCTAAAAAAGAAGTTCTTCTGCAATACTCCATGGTATTAAAAAAAAAAAAAAAAAAAAAGATTCTCCCAATTAAATATTTCGAAACAGTAGTTTTCAAAACCAAAATATTAACACTCTTGATGATATTAGAGAAAGGGGGTCGGAGGCCCTTGTTCAAATATTTTCCAAAATTAGAGTCTAACACATGAGTGTAAGACCATATTTGGCAATGTTAGGGACACTGCAGTTTTTCAAAACTGAAGCTCCAAAAACACAATTTTAAACGATTTTTGATGTATTTAGGTGGTTAGAAGATCTTCCTTATAAATTTTGCGAAAGTGAAGCCCAAGAAACGAAATTTGAGGTACTCTGTAATAACTTTGGCTGGAGAAAGGGCTTTGGAGAAGAAAAATTTTGAGGGCTAATAGAAAAAATGAAAACAAAATAGAAAAAATGAAAAAAAAAAGAGGAGGGAGATATGAAAGGAAAAGGCTTGTGCGAGGAGGAGGGAGGAGGCACACAATTCGTCGCCGATTATCTGAAGCTGTCCAAAAATTGAAATGTCAATATTTCTTTTTGAAAGAAATTAAGATTTTTTCTCAACATTCTTTTTTTTCGTAAAATAACTGCGTTTTCCCAAAATGAGATCTTTTCTTATCTTTAATAATAAAGAGTATTTTTTTAAAAACATCTACTCAGCATTCTTAATATGAGCACAGTTATGTTTTTCTTGCACTAACGACGTTTGGTGATACACTGGATTCAAGTAAATTTACGAGTGTATCAGCTATGAATTTTTTTCCCCCAACTGCATTTCTGAGTGAAATATACTAAACTAATTTTTTTCAAAGCTCAACCAAAAATTTTGGGGGTGCGGCGCACCCCTGTAAATCCGCCTATGGCTACTGGTCTTCCAAATTTCACTCCATCCCTATCTTGCTCAGAGAAGCAAAAGAAGCTTCCAGCAACCTAGCACATGATCTTAATGCTGAGATCTTTTTTATCAGACAAGTCGCTTTGAGCAAGTTTTCGCCTATCAGGAAAATACTTCTCTCCATGGGTGTAAGACCTTCCGTCTCAGGACGGATTTCCGTCTTGGACAAATTTCCGAGACGGAGGCCGGGACGGAAAGAAATTTGATGACTTTCTTTCAGTTTTTACTTAAAAAAGAATAATTGAGTGTTTGGAAAATATGCTTTAATTACTGGACCGTTCCATAACAACGAATTTACATCGACATTCTCTCGGTTTTCCGCCATGGGCTTGTTTTGTTTGCAACGTTCTTTTGGAGGAATGGCTTTTCGACTCGCGCCGTTTTGACTTTTTTTAGGTACAGCTCCGTTATTTCCAACTCACTGCATTGCAAACCGAGGAGTTGCTCGCTATTCTCCCTGATTTTTCGAAATAATCGGCTCTAATTAAAATTTAGCTTTCTCTCATGCTATTTTCCATCATTCTTTCGTTTTTTTCATTTGCAGATTTTTTTTTTTTTTGCAAACTTTAGACGCATAAATGAAAATTATGTATGCTCTTAAAATGTCGTAAGAGTTGAATCTGAATCACCGATTGAGAGTGATTGCTGACAAGATGAAATGTTTTCGCCACAGCAAAAGGCGTCCACATACCAGGTAAAACGGAAACTATCGGGGATTTCAATGAAAATGGGAATTTTGGAAATAATCGAGGGGAAATTTCAAGCTGGTTGGAAACACCGATGGGCAACCGTTCCTGCATTCTTAACAAAGACTTTAGGAATCACTAAATTCCAATGGAAATATGGGAGGGGGGGGGAGAGAAAGGAAAGGAGAAAAATAACGGCAGCACGAATTTGCGAAAAAACGCTGCTCTCGCAAAGAGGGTAATCAGTTCATCAGAGGATAAGGGGGGGGGGAGCTGAAAATGTTTTCCGTCTTGAATACATCACCAAACTTGCACCCATGCTTCTCTCTTATGAAATAGAAAAAATCCCCGACATCTAAGAAAAAACTCCATTAGGCATCCGGAACAAGAATTTATTGACTGACCTAACAACTTACACCAGCCAATGCATCCCCCTATGAGTACCCTCAATAATCAATCCAAACAGGACTACAATTTCCCTCAAGTCTCTTCCCTTCCAAAAAGATGATATTCAAAGGCAACTAATTAGCAAAGCTTTCGATGACTACAGTGCTACCCACTGGGAAGATTGTCATATTATTGCAACCGATGCTTCCAAAACTCAGTATTCTACAGCAATATGTATCCACAATTCGAGATCAAACGAAAATATAGATGGAAAAATATCAAATATGAACTCCAACTTCTCTGCCGAAGGGCTCACCATTAGTCGATTCCGGAACACAGGATCAAACATGGTTTTCCTTTCCGATAGTTTGTCGGTCATCACTGCACTCAAAGGAGCTAACAATAAATCCCCCAAATCATCACGATGATTACTCAAAATATTGCAAAACACACTTCTAACGGTCATGTATTCGAATTTGCGTGAATCCCTGCTCACGTGGGTATCAAATTCAATGAAACTGCAAACAGTTTGGCCAGTATGGGACACAGGGAAAATATGATACTTCATTAGATCGCTTCCGAGGATATTATCCAAAATCTGAAACAAAAGTACAGAGATAAAGCTACAGTCTCCTGGAACTGCTTTAAATACTCTTTTGGGTACAGCCACATAAACGGTCCTAGTAACAGCAAAAAAAAAAAAAAATCGACAAAAAATAGATATAAAGATGTCCTGCTGTCAATATAAAGATGTCCTGCTATCAACAGCCCGGACTTGTACTCCACTCATGCAGTTCAACCTTCACCGTATAAAACGTAGTAACTCCCCTCTGTGTTCAACTTGCAAAGTTCCTGACACTGGATCATGCTATCCTTGTCTGCAATAAGTTTTTAATAAGGAGAGAGACAGTATCCAAGCCTACATGGGCTGTGTCCCCTTGTCCTTTTCTCTTCTTTTCTCGGCTGCTCAGGTTTTGCAACGTTTGATATCCTTTCTCATGGTCCTGCTTAAGGATAACTCTTAATTTCATTTCCTTTTGTTATTCTTCTGCTTTTGGCTTTTCCCTGGTTGGGGTTGGGTTTTATTTTTGTTTGTTTCTTCGTCCTCGGCTTTCGGCCTTATGTTATTGGTGTTTGTCGTCTTGTTTATTTGCTGAGCCCTGTCCTTCCTTTTGTGTTTCTAGTGGAAACGGGACAGATTTTGGAGTAATAGAGGTGAAGCCACTTTGGTAGAGTGAAGCATATACCTCAAGAAATAATAATAAAAAGAAGAAGATTAAGAATTTTTAAATTCATTTATGGTGGAATATATTTGAAAATTTTAATTGCAGTTTATTTTTGTCCTTAAAATAACCTTTTTTTGTTTTATTTCATTTGCATATTGTCATCACTAGCAAATAACCCATCAAGGCATGATGGGTGAAAAGTGCTTCACTTCAGACTTGAGGGAAGCAAATGCTTGTCTGGGTGTCTTAATAATTTATGGGTTGCAAAATTTTAGACAGTATGTTTTGTTCTGGCAAATAATCAAGTCGAAAACAAACAAAATTTATTGTCCTTTGCTTAGCTTAAAAGCAATTTATACTTTACGGCATATGTTTGTTGTACTTTTTGCATCAACAATTAATTAGACAGTGGATGAAGCCCCCCTAGTTTATTGGAGTTGTGTATTAAGTATTCAGTAGATAGCAGTACCAGTAAAACAATTAGGTTACTTGATCCAGTTCAGCCTTTGGCTCTTTTCATGGCAAAGCATTTCTCAACTTGGATGTTACAGTAAAACAATTAGGTTACTTGATCCAGTTCAGCCTTTGGCTCTTTTCATGGCAAAGCACTTCTCAACTTGGATGTTATCTTTAAACGCGTTTTATTCAAAACTTGAAAATGTCCACTTACATCCCTTTGCTTCTCACTGCCTCATATATAATCAGTTTTACAGAACATGTGAATGTGATAGTGCACATACAATGTAATAGCAAATATCACTATTAAGTTGTGCTATATTTTATTTTATAACATTGATTATCACATTTCAGAAATGATTATAAAAATCACTCATATAAAATCATCATCTTGGTGCTTTTTTTCTCAATTGTGCGCCCCTCGTCGCGGAGTGCTATGTACGCCACTGATATTTACAATTTCATACCTGCCAACCCTTCCGGATTTCCCGGAAGTTTTACGGATTTTCATGTCCTTTTCTGTTTTTCCGGTTATGAGCAAAATCTTCCGTATTTTCACGTTTTGTAGAAAAAAATTGTATTTCACCGATTTTGGCGCTAACGATACTTTTCTGGAACGCGGCACCGCGTTTTAGGCCAAGTAGCCAAGAAAGGTTGCAGTAGGAGAATTGCACGAGAAGACATGAGGGAAGATTATGACGTCACTGAGTGATACAGCGCATGACTTCATCGGAATCCAATCGAAGCAAGCATCGCGGCGGGCAACTAGGGGCACAATTTTGGAGCCGATTATCTTCTCGTTCTCTCAGTTCAAGCTGTTTTTGCTTGTTCTTTTTTTAAGATGAGTACGAGTAAATGTTATTTCCAAACTTTTAAAGAAAGCAATACAAGTAATAGTTACTAAACGAAAGTAAGTTCAATAGATATAAAATTCCTAACTAATATCATATTGTTAAATGTAAAGAGGGTAGGTGTTCTGTTTGATTTTATTTTGCGTTAAAATCTTGTGGATAAAAATATTAAAAAATCTTCCGGATTTTTTTCCTCCGAGGTTGGCAGGTATGCTATTTAAAGATGTTAGCTTGTGCTGATTGAAAATATCAGATGTATAACAAAATGCCAGATCTATACCAAACTATACATTATTTTCAAAAATTTACCAATACTTTTGAACCATGAGGTTCAGAGATGGAGTAATTGTCTTGCAAGGAACATTGAGTGGTTTAATGTGTCCAGATGTCTTAACTCCAACTATCAATAAATTTCAACTCCCTCTCCCTAGCAAAAAAAAAAAAAAAAGATTGATGGGTTCCTTTTTTCTGATATCTTTTTGCCTTTTTTTACTTTAAATTTATTTAATCGTTGTTCTGTATATTGTTTAGAACTCTTGTCTAGTTTTAATTACTTAACTGTGTTATTTTCAGCTATGAAAGTAAAAAGTCTATTCGAAGCTCAATTAAGAATGAAAATGTTTGTTACATTATATGTAATTTCATCATGCACACACTATTAATAAATGTGTAGTGTGTTTACTTATCTCTATTTCCTACATTGACTTTTAAAATATAAGAGAATGTAACACATTTTTTATATCATTATAAAGCTAATAATATACCATACAAAATCAGGGGTCTGGCCAGAGGATATTTGGGTCCGTTAACGGACCCTTCACAAAAATCCGATCAACCATAACGGACCTTTCACAAAATTCCGATCAAACAAAACGGACCTTTCACAAAATCCCGATCAAACAAGATCGGATCTTTCACAAATTGTTTATTGAAAGAGCAAAAGCAAAATAACGCATATTTCTGTGTATAAACCATATTTCTGTGTATAAACCGATAATTTTTGGAGCCTTTTTTGAAGTCAAATTAGAGGGATCATCTTATACCAAATCGGCTAATTTTGAAAAAAAAAAAAAAAAAAAAAAAAAATCGGCACTTTTGCGATGCTATGCTCCTGCAAGTGATGAGTAATTGCTGCTGCCAAATAAATATAATGGTTGTTTGTTTTATCACAGCTAATTAGCAGCGGTGTTGTTGTAAACTTTTCTGAAAAAGGTATTGATAAGCACTTTTCTCCCCGCTCATGATTTAATAAACAATAATAATATGTATCTGCGAAATGAACTTAGAACTGCAAAGGGATAGATAGTAAGGGTGGGGAAAAAAATATGATCTCTTCAGATAGGGTTACCAACTTCAAAATTATCACCACTTAGCGTCTGGCGTTGAACCTTTATAATGACTTGATTAGAAAATATTCTTATCATTTTACCAGCTTGTCAATACTTGCGTTTTTGCGGTGCGGTGCGATGTTTAATTGTTATTTTGGGAGAAAATTATATGGGTTTTGATTTTTCGATGCTAACAAGGATGATTAACTTTAAATAAACTCTTTTAATTATGGTTTTTTTTTTCTTGAGATGTCTACATTTTGAAAAATGCAATCTTTTAACATCCGATATGAGAATCATATTTTGTTCGTTTTTCAAGCTAACTTCGCTTTATTAGGATGCAAATAAATGAAAAGTCTCTTTATTTCTGTTGGAACTCTCATTTCAAGTTTTTAAAGCAAAATTCCATTTTCTGTTATGAGTCAAAAATTAAAATGCTGAATAGATGTTTTTTTTTTTTTTTTTTTTTTTTTTTTTGCGTCAACTGTGTCTACAGATATTAATGAAATGTTTATCATAGGACCTTAAAATGCAATTTTAAAATAATTTTATCAAAAATATTTCTTTTACAAGCCGTTTTTATACTTTTGACGCCTTCACTTTGAGAATTGCGATTTCTTTGCATCCGCTATGGGAATCCGATTTTTCGCATTTTTAATGTTTATTACGCTTTGTCAAGAGGTAAACAATTAAAATATCTTTTTATTTTTGTTAATATTACGAAATTTATAAGTTTTAAACGAAATTCTGTGATTTTTAAGAGTGTCTTCGGTCAAAAAGTTAAATGCTGAACCCTAGTCTGAATTTTATTTTATTTATTTATTTTTTGTTACAGTTATTTTAAATACTGTACAGAAATATTTCTAGTATAATTTAACATAATGTAGAATGGTAGATAAATATTGATACTTGAGAAAGCGATGCCACCCCCCCCCCCCCTGCCAAATATCAGATAAACACTCCAGAATGATTTTTTCGACATAGAAGAGTAAAACACTCAACTTTAAGTTTAATTGATGCAGTTTGTGCCATCTCTAAATTCTAAAATTTTGTTTTAACAAAAAAAAAAAAAAAAATTTTTTTTGAGAAATTATTTGATTTTTCACAAATTTGATTCATTTTTCACAAAATTATTTGATTTTTCACAAAAAACAGACCCTGTGAAAAATCCTGGACAGACCCCTGAAAATATTTTAGGACGAGAAATATATCTTAAAATCTAGGGGGGGGGGCACCCTGCGAGTATGTATGTAAACAAGAACTTTATTATTCCTATGAATGTACTCTTGTTTTGAATAAAAATATTGTTATTCTTCCTTCAATTTCAATCACTTTTTATGTTTTAGCAGGATAGCATCACGGCTCCTTGCCAACCCCCAGAGTTCTGGGGACCACACATTGGGAAACTAATCTTGTTTATCTACTTGATCTGGGTTGTAAGGGAAGGTTGAAAACATTGAACAGAAAAATGGAACTAATCAGTGTGGTCTTGAAACAAAATTTTTTAAAGGGTAAAAATTCTCAATTTACTGAAAGAAAGTCCAAATTTTACCAAATGATGAAAAATTGTAATAAAAATGAAATAAAATATGCATGCATACATACCTGAATCTAATGAGGCATCATTTAAAAAAGGAGGAAAAATATTTGCAATTTTACCACACTGTCTCCAAATATTCCGAATCCTTGGTCAAAATTTGTAAAGTAAGAAAATTGTTTTCAGATGGACACAGCTATCTTCCGTCAAAATACATCTCCGCAAACAACAAAGTATTAACTGCACCGAAAAGTTAGAACAGAGGAATTGATGGAATAAAACACACCAAGTCTCTCTGTTTAATAACCATTCAATATTAATACATGCAGTTGCAGGAGAAATAGTAATTCTTTCTTTTCAGCAACTGCTTCAAATCATGGATAGTAATTGTTCGTTTTGTTAAGGCATGATTCTGTAACATAAGGAAAAGGGAAAATATAATTATTGGTTGTATGGAAAAAATGTGCATTTACTTTAAAAAAAAAAAGATCATATATAAACGTTTTTAGAAAACAAGGAAAAACATGTGCACACACAGATACTGTGACAAAAAAAACAATGAAAAGTTAAACTAAAATTTCTGTCCTATTGCTATATTAGCTAATTTGCTAAGTAGGGCAACATGCAGTACCTTATCGAAAGCTTTTTGAAAATCAATGTAAACAACATCTACACACATCTTGTTATCTCAAGTCATGGTAACCTTTGCCATAGAAGTGTAACAAATTTGTCACACATGTTTAGACTTTTTGGAAGAGCGATACAATGTTTGCCATTTTCCAGTCCTCTGGCACTGTCCGAGTTATATGAATCACTGAAAATATTTATAATAACATCCACTAATTCCTCTGCACATTCAGCTACAATTTTTGCACAAATATTATCTGGTCCCCGAGCTTTAGTTGCTTTAATTTTTTGAAATGAAGTAAAACGTTGCGATAAAATACACTCAGCAACATCCCTATCATTTTTAATTAAATTTATAGTAAAGAGAAAAAAATTAAACTTCAACCTTTTCATTTGATGGTTTTTTCATAAATATCCTTATGGATTTTAGGATTTAAATGAACATGATGTAAAGTTTCCTTTTTTCAATTTGTACAAATAATGCCCCTATTATAACTATATATAGGAAAAAGTTCTGTATAAAATGGTTACTTTTTTTTTTTAAGTGACTAATTTAAAAGTATCCACAGACTAAAAATATGAATTTTTAGACTGTGTAAAGGGAAAGAGAACATGAATAGAAAAAAAATGGTGAAGTGAAAGAAACCCTTGGGATAAAATCAGAATTGATTTTGAAAAAAATTGAAGATTTCTAGGGTTAAGTTCAGGGCCACGCTATCCATATCGTTGCCTTAGAGAACAGCAGTAAAATATCCAATTCCAGAAATAACACTAAGATATCTTACTGTTGCTCTGTGGCGAGAATATGTGCAAAGTCGTGCAGAGCACAGTGGCGCAAGAGTTAAAAAGGCAGCAAGCTCTGCCGATTACAAAATACTAAAATTTTTTAAAAATTCAACCGAAAAAAAGAAAAAGAAGTTATCTTTTCATTATATCTAATGGTGGTCGTAAAATTTTACTGTTCTTTAAATAACAATCCCTTTCATTACATATCTGAAAAGGAAAAATTTTTGCCGTGTTGCATCTAAACATGCTATTCAAAAACAATCTTTACCACTGCAAACAAATGATGATAATGCATGAATAAGAATTTTTTTTCCACGTGTTGGGGCAGACATGCTATTACGGCATGCCTATATATGCTTAAGCATAAGAAGTGCTACAGATTGCTATACAGTACAACCTTGATATCTGGAATCTCTCAGGAAGGAAAAAAAATCAAGACATAGAGGTTTTGCATTATTAAGGTTTTGAAAAAAAAAAAAGTAAAAAATAAGAAAAAGAAGATAAGTAAGAAGAAAAAAAAGCATTGTAACTCTCACAATGACATGTATAGAAATGTCACTGCAGAAACGATAAAACTAATAAGTCCTTTTAGCAATTTACTAAGTTTTAAATGCACACATTCCTCTACTTCAGGATAAGCAGATTTTCGAATTTTCATTTTTTTTACAATTTCCTTGATCATAGTTTTTTCTCGATAGCTTGACAGTTTTTATTATTGTTGAAAGTGTACTGGTAGGGATTTTAAAATTAACAGCAATTACATTTTTCTTCATCAGCATGTTTTCAGCCATTAACATCAACATTTTAATTTTATCCTCAATTGATAACACACGCTTTTCACCAGCCATTTCGCAGGAGTTAAAAATCAAAATGAAGAATAACCCGTTTTCACTGAAAACTGGTTAACTACAAGAACTTCACCCTAGTTCTCAAAGTGATCATGTGTTCCAAACCAGAAGAAAAGAGAAAGAATCTAACCTTTAGATAAAACAGACAAAGAACGTCAGCATCCCCTTCATACCCCCAAAGCTTCCCTATTCTCATACTTTCGAGGAAAAAAGGATGAAGGGCTACATGCAGATGTCTCCATAACTAGTTCTGCTATAAAATTTTCCAATGGAAAAGCACCAATCAAACCTTGCTTCTGTGGCAAAAATTTCGACATAGCAGGGGTTCCGAAAAATAAATTTCGAGATAAATATGGAAAAAGCTTGAGAATTTTATGCAAAAGGCAGGGGAAATTCTACTTTCAAGATATCAAGATTCAACCGTACCTTATTTTACACCTTCAGATAAATGAAGTGTTTGTGCAATGTATCTCTTATGATTTTTAAGAAGTTTTCCAGGTGATTGACTATTTCATGTTATCCTACATAAAAAATAAGGTAAACACATTTGCATATTATTTACTTGTGTGCATTATTTATATATTACAGACAATAATTTAGGCTAACTTATTAGTTTCAGACAGTAACAACGTGAGCATAATTATGCGATGTTTCCTATTTCTTCAACTGCTTGTTCATGAAAATTCAAACGAAAAAGGAGTTTTGGATTATGTATTTTAGACGGTTCGCCAAAGCAGACCCAGCCCAAAAAAAGCTCACCTGGGTTTCTTCGGGTGGGCACACTCGAAAAAAGCCACTATGTCGGTACAGTGGTTTTTTCAAAATTTACTGCATTTTAAAAACATTTATTTCAGAAACAAACTAAATTAGTACTATTTTAAACAATACCAAGTCCAAAAATTGGTATTGATCAATTTAATGACGATATTTAGTTTGTTATAACATTTAATTTTGGTCAATACCTGGTCCAGAAATTGCCATCTTCCTTCATAGACAATTTTATAAGTAATCAAAATTAAAACTACTTATGAATTTCACTTTTTTACATGATTTTGATCAAAATAACAGTAAAAATATTAGAAGAGAGTAAGAGAGAATCAATTCGGAATGTTATCTTTTATACCAAAATGTATTTTTGAGCAAAAGATGACAAATAATGAAACTGTAAGAAGTTAGTTAATTTATTCTGAAAGTAAAGAAATATGCTAAGTGAACTGTGCTTAACATTCAAAATAAAACTCTGTTACAGTTAATTTCTCCATTTTATATCACATTTTATTTAATGGATCTAACTCAAGTTTACATCATTTAACAATAATTTATCTGTTTTGTCATTATGAGGAAACCTTTAAGACTTGATGAATAAAAGCTGTAGGACTATTAAAAAATAATAATCATAATCTACCAATTGGAATCTTAAATAAATACACACATTTTAACTACAGTAAAACCCCTCCTAACGGACACTCCTCTTATTCGGACAATTTTTAATTCCCAGATTCCAAGGCAAATAACCTTATTAACCCCCTGTTCTGCGGACACCCTCTCTATTATGGACAAAAAAATTGGTCCCTTTAATGTTCGCATTAGAGGGGTTTTACTGTATATTATAAAAATTAGACTTATGTGAATCATTTAATAACCTATTTAATGTAAGGGTTGAGCCTAAGAGCATCATAAAAAATGTACAAAACAAAATATAACACGTCATCTTTTCTTCATAATCTTGGGAGCATAATTTTAGAAGCTTTAGTTGCGTTTTAAGAGCCAAGGAAATTTTACTTCTTCATTTTTTAAGAGAATGGGGAGGCGGAATACAAATATACCTAGGGGCTGCATGGAGCTAAATTCGGCTCTACTTTCCATATCAGATTTAATACCCCCTTCCGATGATTGTGATGAAATTATGAAGACTAAGAAGAAATAATGGCAGCTGTCCCCACAATTGATCAAGTGATTCAAAACACAAAAACAGTTTTTCTGCAAATACGAATCAAGAACAAAATTAGCAAAAATCGTTAACATAAACGTGCCTTAAATGAATATCCAAAAACAAAGAACAGATAAAGATTACATTTTACACAAATTCATTGAATAAGTGTCAATTTTTAAACAATATGCTTAGATTTTCAACCTCTCCCACAATTTCAGGTTTTCCTGCTTAGTATGCTGTTTATCGTTAGTCCAACAGAAAATATAAAATCACAGTTCTACTGTAAGTTAATGGAGACAACAAACCACTTGGACTTTTTCTCCATGCACTTAGAAAAGTTTGGTTATTCTGCCTTATATAATTAGAACCTAATAGGAAAGTTTGTATTGATTTAAAAATTAAAAAAAATAAAGAAGAGAAAAAGATATTTAGAAAACTTACATTGTAAAAAGCTATTTTTCAAATTTAATAATGTAATTTTTCTCTAAATCTTTGCTGGTTACTTTGCATTAGATTTTACATTTTTTAATGATATACAGAGTGCAGGGCCGGATTTAGGGGAGGACAGGTGGGGCAACTGCCCCGGGGCCCCCACAATACAATTTTACAAAATATCCTAACTTTCACGGGTCGAAAATATCGGTGTATACATATATATCAAAATATTCGGATATATATCAAAGTATCGGTTATTTTCGAAAATATGATGATCTTTTCAAACCCTGATTAGGGGCCTCCACTCCTTCGTTGCCCCGGGGCCTCCTGACAGAGTGAGCAGAAAGTCTTGCACTTGTTATAAAAAACGTAAATCTGTTCAACATAATTATGTATTTTAGGTAATGTTACACACATTAATTAGAAAAGTTTTTTTAAAAGACCTCTTGCATCAAGGAATTCCAACCTGTGCCCCTTAGAGCTCGAAGAATCTGTAAGCGGTGTACTCTAGTTCCCACCAAGGACTGGCGTGTTTTTTAACATTTTTTCTATCCCAGTACACATAGCAGCTCAAAGGGCTATATCAAGCAGAGTCTTCGCCACACCAGTTACTGATGTCGAAGAATTGAAGCATAGGATACACGCCGCTATGTGTACTGTGACCAGAGTTGTAAGAGTTTCGGCCAGTGGTGATTTTAACCGTGGTTAAAACCGGCTTGGACAAAATCAGTTTTGTCCATAAGAACTGGATACAGGAAATAAAATTTTAAATCAAAATTAATGAGTACATAATCGAAAGACACTGAAACATGTATCCTATAATCAGTGACTATTTATTATTTAAGTAAACAGTTTATTTTACACCCCAGCAAAGTGTTTAAGAAGGTTAGTCATTTACATCATAGGAGAAAACTCATAATTCTTTTAAAATGTTTTGAACAGTCAGGGTTCGTATAGTCCTTCAAAATTCCTTCATTTAGGAAATTTTTTTGAAGGGCCCTTCAAACTCCTTCATTTTGGTTTTAACGCCTTCTTTTCAAGGTTGGCAAGTTTTGGACACTATGGTAAAAGCCTGGTTTTTACCAGGGACGGTAAAACCCTGGTTTTTACTGTCCTGTCCAAAACTATATTTTTAGAAAAATTGTATTCTTTGAGAAAACATCAAAAACAGAATAAAATGTATCAAAGTAATGTTTCATATTGAACATTTATTCAATGAGAACAATCAGCTTATTTACGCAGCTGATTTTAATCTAGTTGCATAAAAGTTGAATTCTTGAAATGACAGAGAGATTGTGAGAAAATAATAAACAAAAAAAAATAAGTCAAAAAAATAAAAGAAATTTTTTGACTATTTATTTTAGAGACGTACCGAGTACTCGGTAATTACTCGGTACTCGGCCAATTTGCCGAGTACTCGGTACTCGGCCAAATTCTGATCAGATACTCGGCCAATACCGAGTAGTTGCAAAAAATTGAATATTGTCCAAGACAGATACCAAAATTTATATTAAAAAAAAAAGAGCAAGCATTATATTCTACAACAATTTACAATTAAAATTTATAAGTCAAATTTAAATTTTGAGAATAATGAAGTTTGTAATGCTTCAATGGTATAAATCTTTCTTTTAATGTCCCCGAAGTTTATTAAACTTGTTTATTAAAAATTATGCAAAAAAAGGCAAGTATAGAAAATATGGAATTTTTATATTAAAAATGGATATTTGCTACAAACAAAAATTAGTTACAAAAAATATAAAAAACCTTTGCTTAAAAAATTAAAGGAAATAAAACAATGTTAAAAGCACAGTGTAGGAACACTGCTGATACGTGTCTTGGAAGTTACAAGGAATTCCTTTTTCTATGCACAAAATGGGAGCTCGTGGATTTAAAGGCATCCGACAAAAGTTGGATTTTTTTGTTGAATGTCTTGACCTTCTCTAGCTCACATGTTATGCACTGAAAAAGACATTCCTTGTAGGGGGGGGGGGGGAGCGTAAACATGTGTCTGCAGTGTTCTTGCACATTTGTTTTATCTGCTTTAAAAAAATATTTATGTTTGGCGGACTGCCAAACATAAATTTTTTTTAAAAAACTGCATAACTGATTGGTATGCAGTGAAACCCCTCCTAACGGACACCCCTCATATGCGGACAATTTTTAATTCCCCAGTTCCAATGCAAATAACATTATTAAACACCTGTCCTGCGGACACCTCTCTATTGCGGACAAAAAAAATTGTCCTGTTAGTGTCCGCCTTAGAGGGATTTTACTGTAATTTGTTTTAATTCCAACTTGATTAATCATACCTTTTATTTATTTATTTTTAATTTTAAAAATCATTTTTTGGTAAAATTTTTGACAAACAAAATTGTTTATATAATGCGTAATTAAATTTCACCAGGAATTTAGTTTTAAAAACTATTATATGGACAAGGAGGTCTATACTACTATTCCAATAAGTTCAAAATTCATCACATGTGTGTCGGTGGTTCTTGTTAAAACATAATTGGTACTTGGTAACTCGGCCGAGTCGTGAAAGGCCGAGTACTCGGTAACTCGGTACTCGGCCGAGTAGTGAAAAGCCGAGTACTCGGTACTCGGCCAAAGTGCTACTCGGTACGTCTCTAATTTATTTAATCAACATGAACATTCAAGTATGAATATATATGTAATTAATTTATGCAGCTGAGTTACATAGGAATTAAATGCTGCATTAAAAATTTCAATTTGTATGCAAGAGTTTTTTTTCTTCATAAACCAAATTTTTGGACAATAATGCAGGTCAAAAAGAAAGTGTTCGAAATATAGTGCAATAATTGACTTAAATGTGATAAATTACAATTTTTTGTAGTTACAGATTGTATTATATTAAAAATATAAACTAAAAACGAATAACACAAGTTTTATAATATAAGTGCATAATCATCAGTTTCTTGTTCCTTTAATCTATGATTTAAAAAATAATTTTTGTTAAAACATCATGTGAAACTTATTTGCAAAAACCATTTAAAAAATTAAGCTTTTTTTTTTTGCACCTAAATATTGCACATTTAATAACATTCCTTTGAGTTACAAAGGGAACTGAAATTAGTTGTCTTGGTAGTGTTGTGAATTTCCTTTCATAACTCTACCAACTGTTACATAAGGAAGTTTTTGTGTAATAGTTATTGGCAACATTATAACTAAAATATTTTTTAAAAAAAGAATTAAGTGAAAACTATATTAAAAACTCATTAATTAAACCTCACATTAATATCTTTAATTATGCATTACGAATATTGCAGTAAATACAAATTGATTAGATTACACCCCTTTAGTTTTAGCATAGTTTTGGACAGTTTAATACAGTTTCGGACACTTTTAGACAGTTTTGGACGGTAAAAACCACCTGTCCTGTCCTAAACCAGTTTTAAACAGTCTAAAACCCAACCCTGCTTCTTTTTTATTTCAAGACTATGTAATCTTCCTCTATGGCAGTAACTTAAAATATTTCGGTCAACAACTTTATCACGAAGATGATTTTGATGTAGTTATTTCATATATTTAATTTTTTCATAAGGGTGTGATTTACAAATTGAGCATAGAAGTCTTAAAAGTTGAAGGTGAAAACATTATTAGATGACTAAGATATAAATGAAGTAAAACATGCTTAAATGGTGCTTGGCTGTTTTTTCAAGTTTTAATGTTATTGCTTTTCCCTCCACCACACTATCAACAGCAAGTCATTTTGTCTAAGAATTTTTTTAAATATTCAAAAATACATAAGTAGATATAATATAGTAAGTGATTACGTTAAAAAACAGTTGTTTTGTAGGTTGCACTTATGATATTGTAAAAATGGTCAACCACTAGCCTTGAGGGAGAGACAGGTTCATGAAATTGTGACAAGGGGAAGAGAGAGGGTGACAAAAGTGACATCACACAGTTATTGTAACAATATGTTTATAAAAAATATGACATGTGGCAAGAGGAGGAGTTACATGAAGTGTGACATTTTGAGATAAACAGGAAGGGGGTTAAATAAAAAAAAAAGGGCGACATCATTTAATGACTCCCATTAGTACTCTTTCAAAATCTCATTTCCTTCAAAACACCTTCATTTTATTTCTGAAATTGAGTACGAACCCTGACAGTGTAAATAGCATAATATATAATTGTTTTTACAGTTTTATGGGCACAAAATAAATTTTAAATTAAATCAAAGTATATTACTTACTTTCTTTAGCTTATATTGCAGGCTGTTTCATAAATAAATGAGTGTCTCTTGTCTTCGCTTTGAACAATTTTTAATGTTAATATAAGAAAAGTTGCATTTATATCAATAAATAAGTTTTAAAATTATTATCTTTTTAAAATTATTATCTATGGTATCTGTTAAAAAACCTGTCCAACCGGCGGAAATTGGAGTACCACTTTGACATTCTCCGAGCAACCAAGAGGGCACACAGTGAACTTTACTGATGCAAGTAGTCTAAAAAAAAACTTCTAAAACTAAGATACATAACAATAACAAACTTACATTATTGTGTCAAACGGTTATTTCTTAATGAATTTTAATAACCAGGGCAAGACTTAAACATTTGTGAAATCCATTGGTGGAAAACGATTCAGTATTTTCAAATTAAATCAAATAAAAATAATTACAAGATGAAAGAGAAGCAGGACTTAACATAATGTCAAGAAAATAAGTTACTTTTTTTGCAAAAACGATTGTTTGATTATGACATACAAAAATTGCATTTAAGAGTGTTTCAGACATGAAATTATACACCTTAAAATCCAACGCATTCGATAAATCAGAGTGTTAGTACGGCGGCTAAATTTTGAGTTTTTAAACGAAGAATTCACTAAAATTGTTTTCTTTTCCAACTGCCAAAACAGGAATGCGAAATGCATTTCTATCGAAAGCAAACCATCAGATGCGTCACGTGTCTGCGAAGACCAATCAGATGGCGCTACTTTCATGCTAGACTAAAATCAGCCTCCGATATAAAATTTCGCGTCCCGAACAAAGCGGACGGGTGGAACCATTTTTTTCATAGTCTGGAAAGGGCATTCGTAAGCGAAAAGGTAGGGTCAGAACACAAAGCTAAAGTACTTATAAACCTTCTGGGAGAAAAGGCAGCCAATCTCTTAACCTATTTAGTTGACGACAAATATGATGATTATGCCGAATTGAAAAAAATAGTGCTTAAAGAGTATGAACCGTCTCCGCAAGTATGCTTAGAGAATTTCAGAAAGGCCAGACGGAGTGATGGGGAGACTTTTGGTCAATTTTCAACCCGACTGACCGCGTTATGGCAGTATTACTTGCAGTTAAGGGAAGTTAAAGATTTTGATACACTGAATCAGTTGATAATTGCCGACAAAATATACCAAGGGCTGGACGAAGAAACAGCGGTGCACATAGGTGTACGACAGGAAAGCGGGTGGTTTAAGCCGGAAAAGCTAGGTCGTGAATGCGATGTGTTTTTTTCTGCTAAGGGAAAATCATATGGAATTCAAAAAGGTCGGGGGGCCGAATTTTCAAACGGAAAGCCTCGGGACGAAAAGGGCACGGAGAAGAAAAACTTTGCTTCAGTCAAAACCGCGGCGCCTCAGTTTGATCGGAGTAGGAGCAAACCAAATAATTTGGAATGCTATACTTGTGGTTCAAAATTTCACCTGAAGAGAAATTGTCCAAAGGAAAATTCACAAAGGAAAACTGTAACCTCGGAATTTAAACCAAGGGCCAATGTTAATCAGGTTAACACAGCAGAAGGGTCTGTGGATGAGGAAGTGGTAGTCGCAAAGGTGGTTTCATTGGGTATGCCTATTCGTAACCGAGAAAATCGGTTTTGCAAATTAAAAAGGGTGCCCGTCAGTGTGAATGGGAAGCATGCGAAAGCCTTATTGGATTCCGGGACGGAAATTACCGTCATTAGACGACAACTAGTAGAAAATATTCAAAATAAGGGAAAACCCGCAATATTTTTAAAGGGTATTTTTGGTCCAGCAGTAAAATGTCCGTTGGTGAATGTACCGTTAGGAATAGTAACGGGAGAAGGCATCAGCGTGAATGGGAAGCATGCGAAAGCCTTATTGGATTCCGGGACGGAAATTACCGTCATTAGACGACAACTAGTAGAAAATATTCAAAATAAGGGAAAACCCGCAATATTTTTAAAGGGTATTTTTGGTCCAGCAGTAAAATGTCCGTTGGTGAATGTACCGTTAGGAATAGTAACGGGAGAAGGCATCAGCGCTCATCGAGAAGTGCTCTGCGCGACCGCGGATGAGTTAGCGGAGGAAATTTTGCTACCCCCGGAAATTTTTGAAATGCTTGGCGAGGGAGGGGGGATTTGCTCACCCACCCCAGTGGAGGAGTCGTTAGGAGAAAAAACGAACCCTAGTAGGGCAAGAAGAGAAGAACGGGAGGAAACTCAGCAGAGTTTGCCACGAAAGGGGCTTTCTGGTCAAGCGGTGGAAGAAGTAGTGGGGGAGGAAGATTTAGAGGTCACCTCGGGGAGAGATAAGCGATCTGCGGATGAAGGGAGCACCGGAAGAGAGCAGAATTCGGGGGAAAATGGGATGGAAGAATTCGGTGGTCGAACAGCTGACCATTTTCGCCGGAAGCAGGAGCTGTGCGAAGGACTCGCTGAGGGATGGAAAAAAGCCCAAGAAGGAAAGGGAAATTATTACGTTGTGGATAACGTTTTATTTCATAGGGATACTGTTTTGGGGGAAAAGGTAGGACAATTGGTGGTTCCAGAGGATTCCAGAGAAGAAGTTATGAGCAGGCCCGTGCTGGGCCTCGAAAGAGGGCGGTGGAAAGATTAGTCGAAGGGCGCCATTTTTTTCAGGTGCATGTTCATACATTGAGGGGGGGGGGGGGGCTTCCTTTTCCAGGAATAAAAACATCAATTCTGGGAAAGTTTTTTCAAATTCTTTCATTCAATTCATTATTCAACTTCAAAAAAATATAATTTTGTTGAATAAGTTACCGCCCTTTGCCAGTTAGCCTTTTGCCAGGGCTAAGGCAAAATTCATGAAATACACCGCCAGCTCAGACATTCCAGCCGAGGACTGCAGTTTCGTGCTTATTAGCACTCATCAGCCCGGAATAGGAAGTAACTGAGCTGGGAGAGGGAAAACTTAAGGTAGTTATAAGTGCCAAACAAACTGGTAGCTATCTATACATATAATAAAATAAGATGTTTGTGTGTGTGTGTGTGGCGCGCGTCCCGGGAAAACGGTAAGGCCTAGAAAGATGAAATTTGGTATACAGGTGTAGTTTTTGCTGAAGTTGTGCACCTCGGGCTTCGATTTTTGATATTTTAATTAGAAAAAAAGTTATTTAATGTTTTACATGATTTTTAGCACTTTTTAGTACTTTTAACCTCACAGACCCCGAACCAATCGCGCCAGACAAATTTTTTTTTGGTACTATAGTATCGGAAATTTAATTTTAAATATGATGAACAAAAAAATTTTGAAAATAGAGCAATTTTTGTATTTTTTATGAATTTTTGAAAAAACCTTTAATTTGCATGTTTTTCTGGGTTTTATTTTTTTCTAATATCATCCTGCGAGAAGTATCAAAGCCTCATTTCTGAAATTTAAGTTGGTAATAGTAAAAACATTTAGCCCTCTTCAAAAGAAAAAAGTTCTTAAAAATACGCAATAGTTTTTTTTTTACAATTTTTTTAATGCTGAACACATCATGTCCTTTCACACATCAGTCGAAAAAAGCGTTCTTCAATCTTTTATGCCTGTGACGTCACTACTTGGGTTTCGATTCGATATTTACGATGGAATCTTAATCGCAAGCAATGTTAATCTTTTTTTTTTACTATATAGCTTACTTCTACATTTTCTGACGTGATGACCACGTGTTTTTTCGGCAGCGCTTGCTTTTTTTCTTTCCTTTTTTTTGTTTTATTTAGGAATTGCATTTATTTCTTTTTCCACCCCCCCCCCCAGCTGGACCTTTCGCTGTATCTATATTACGTTACATTTCATAGTTGTGCGCATTAATTCAATAAAAAAAGCGAGATTTTTTTAATCTTTGTCAAACGCTACTTTTTGCACACTAAGGGGAATTTGAGCTTTCTTTTTTTTTTGCTCTACTTAAATAAAAAAAAGCGGTTTTTTGAGTGTTCTTTGTTTTTATTAGGAAATGGGTGAGGAGGTCAAAATAAATAGAGATGGATAAGAAAATGTAGAGATAGATTGTAAAGGTAGATAGCCGCCGAAGGCGGCAATCTTGGCGTAAAAGTGTGAATGGCACAAAAAAAAGATAGAGATGGATTGATTAATACTGCTGCCAAATTTATTTAAACAGCCGTCGAAGGCGGCAAACTTGAAGTAAAAAGGTAAATGACAAGTTAGCCAAACAGCCGCCGTAGGTGGCTGCTTGTACATTGGATGTCAATGCCCCCCTCCCTCCCCCACATACACCATGACTTTGAAAAAACAATGCTTTCACATAAAAGTGGAAGTGCTTTTTGTTATTTTTCGACAAAATTTGCATGAAGAGTACGTCGTTTGTGTCTCTCCTCCCCCTCCTTTAAAAATATTCCAAACGACGAAACTGGAGACAGATCTAGAAAATATTTTATTCAAATTTTTAATGATAGAGATAGATATAGATTGATTGACACCGCCACGAAATTTATTTAAGCAGCCGCCGAAGGCGGCAACATTGGCATAAAAAAACGAATGATAATACTGATTTATAGAAAAAAACATTGATTAATGTCGTCGCTAAATTGTTTAAGCAGCCGCCGAAGGCGGCACCCCTGGCGTAAAAAGGCAAATGGCGTAAAAGGGCGGACCAGCTGGTCGCCGCAGGCGGCTAGTGTAAAATAAACACACCAGTCACTTTCCCGCACAAAAAAAGCCAATTGGTGTAAAAGCAGATACATTGCCAGATGATAGTTTTTCCGAACAAAACTCCAAATTTTACCTAATGACAGTTTTGCAGAATAGAAATAAATGTTTGGCCGATTGATGATATTTTTGTCCAATAGAACAACTCCAAGTGTTGACAAATGGCTACAAATTGGGCCGAATGAAAGCCAACAGTGCCAAACAAACTGGTAGCTAATACAGAATCGTCTGGTCAGCGCTAATTCTGTATTAGGTACCAGTTTTGTTTGGCACTCTTGGCTTCCTTAAGAGGTTTACCACCTCCAGCTCAGTCACTTCCTATGTCAGGCTGATGAGTGCTAATAAGCACGAAACTACAGTCCTCGGCTGGAATGACTGAGCTGGCGGTGTTTTTCATGCATAATTTTGTTATTTTGTTCCCTCTTCAAGATTGAAGCAACTTTAACAAGAAAGAAAGAAGAAAGACTCATATAGGAGCATACAGTTTTGTGTTCATGCAGAGCCGGATTTAGACTTAATGAGGGCTTAAGCTATTTCAGGCCTAGGCCTTTTATAGTCCAAACAACTTTTCTGTCGGTGGCATAAGAAGCCAGTTATAAATGTTTTCCTCTTTTTTTTTTCTTTTTTCAATGTTTTTGTCTCGTTCTTCTGATACAAACATCCACGCTTTACGTTTTTGTTTTAAAATGTATTCTGCTGTCATCTTTGAACTGACTTTAAGAGGAGAAAATTACTCAACGGAATGACGCAGCTCTCCCTTTTAGTGGAGCATAGAGTATCCCCAATTTCTGGGTGTCCGGGGGTTTCTCCCCCGGAGGAATTTTGAAAAATAAATGCAAAATTCTGTAGTTTGAAGCCTTATAAAGAGTAATTAAAACTACAAAAGTACCAAAAAAAAAAGGCAAACAAAACTTTTTTAAAATTTTATACTCTTTTGAAAATTAGGATAATACATGGTAAAAATTGATTTTGATTTGGCAATTGACAGAGAAAAAGAGCAAGGGAGGAGAAGAGATAATGTATTGTTACTTGTCGACATCGACTTCACTTTTCACTCCACAGTCCCCGTACCTACCACTATTTGTAGCTTAACCAGTTGGATTGGACCCCGAAGACAGCTTTGATCTTTTGAACCAAACGAGAAACCGAGCAATCCCTGGTCCAATACACCACGAGGTATCGTTTCACTTGGAGGACTTCATGACCACGAGCATATTTAACGTCCCCCAGTCACCATTAATGAAGACAGTGGATCTTCGATCAGCGAGGATCGGACCCGGGACCCTCCGCTCACAAGTCTGACACCTTACCGATCAGGTCACCACGGCCCTGCCATCGGCTTCCGAGGAACAATCACTCTGCCAACCCATCCACAAATACAAAATGATCAGTAGTAAAAAATGTTTTTAAAGAAATTTCGTTCATATTTAGAAAATTGGTAACAGGAAGGTATCGTACTGCCGATTCGGACCAATTAATAATGTATTATACACTTGATAAGAAATAAAATTGATGCACACTTTGCTAAGAGTTTCAAAGAATTTCCTGATCATTTTCAAATACTCTAGAACAATAAAAATTAATTGCGGCACTTCATTTGCATTCCCTGCATTTCCAATCTCGGACATTTTAGTATTGGATTGTATATTTTTACAGTATTTTATAATTTAGTAAGAAACAGCTATTTTAAGTTTAAAAAAAAATAAACTATAGATTTCTCTTTACAACTTTCTATCAAATTATAAGTAAAGGAACAGCAATACTAGTATAATGTTTTTTTAAATGCTAAACAGATTGATAATATACAGTAGAAGTGTGATAAAAGCAAGCAATAACAATAGAATGTTCAGTACTGCATTTAGGATTTTTAAAAAAATTGCAAGACATGAGAAAAGTGAAAACCATGATTTTTACATTTTTGACGCAGGATGTAATAAGGAGCTGGATTTGATAAATTTTGGTATCCCCCCTCCCTATTTTCTCTCATTTGTTAAAAATTTTTAAATTCAAAGTTTGTAGCCACACTTTTTTCAAATTTTCAAGGTTTGCAAGCCCTTTAAAATGAAAAGTTTACTTTTTCAAGCATTCTTCTTCTTTTTTTTTTTTTTTTTTTTTTTTTTTTTTAAGGAACGAATCGAGCAATTTTTCGGGAGTTGGGAGGTTGCAGTATTTTGGAAATGCATGAATGTATTTTTTTCAATGTACTATAAACAAGAACAGCGACAGGAAAGCTTCCTCTGGTCTGATTTGTGTATTTTTTTTTCTGTTGACTTGCAAAATGTGGTGTTGTATGTTAGAGAATATAGTATGTATGTAGAATATCATATTCGCATTATACTTCGAAATTTTCGAAATAATAACTACAATTTAACGAATTGACGCAATGCCAAAAAATAATTCACTGATCCAGTAAGAACAATTGTTGGAGATTACCATATATGTAAGTCTGTAGGGTCATACATTCCAAAATATGTGGTATATATCGATAAAAAGATCGATGTTTTAAAACATCGATGTTTGGGAACATTGATGTCTTGCCACCAATGTCGCACCTCTAATTCTTAGTATGACAGTACTGTAATATGCAGCATAATCACAAATTAATAAGTGACTGCAATACTGCAAACAGTGGCGTAGCAACAGCAACATAACGAGTGGGCGAATAAACTTTGCAAGGCCTTCTCCCTGAAATTTAGAATAAATTCCAGATCAAGTTGTTCTTATATTCTGTCTAGGGCCAGCTCCAGTAGTTTCGCCGAGCCGGACTAAAATGCAAAATGCCCCCCCCCCCCCTTTTTTTAAACTATTCAAAATAAATATTGTTCATTAAAAACGAGCCAATAAATCTTGTTAATTAAAAAAAATCAAAATAAAACCGCATATTTATTAAGGCTACACTTAAAGCATACAAGAGTGGGGGGGGCATCAAAAGATACCAATCACATTCTTAGTGACGGCCTCAATGAATAAGTCATGATTTAAAAAATAAAATAAATAAATCAGGACACACCCTTTTTTTTGGTTACATACGCGTCAGCGGTGCAATCAAGAAATGTTTTAAGGGGGGTTCCCTTAAAATTTTCCCTAGCTGATACAAGTTGGGTCCGAGGGTCCTCCCCCGGAGAAATTTTTGAAATTGTGGTCTTAAGAACGCATTTTTAGACGGTCTCCGCTGACATTACGGGGAGGCAGTTTCGGCTTGCCTTCTGAAGACATTTTTAGAAACTGAGTTCTTTAAACGCGATTATAGGCGGTATTTGTTGACATTAGGGTTAGAAATGGGACTTAGGGGCTGTCCCTGATCGATTTTTTTTGCAAAATAGAGTGAAATCAATCAAACCTTTCCCCAATTTTTCAAAATTGAATTTCCAAAACGCAGTTACCGATAGACTGTAATGATGAATTACTGGAAAGGTATCTCTAATATTCCTCCCCAAAAAACATTTCGAAATATAAGTACTTAAAAACGAAGTTTTTAAGCGATATTTAGTGATACTAGGGGAGAGGTTCAAAACTCTCCACTTCCATTTTTTCGGAACTGCAGCTTTTTCATTTTCAGATTTCATACGGGAGCTTCATCTCATTCTATTTAAAGAGGACTACGAGCTAAAACACTTCACCCAATTGTCGTTTTAAAAATTCAATTTTTGACTATTTGGGGAATATTATGAAAGCCCTGGGAGTTCGAGGCACTAGTCCAGAAGTTTTCTGAAATTGAAGTCAAAAAATGCGGCTATATTTAATAACATAAGGGACTCGGCAATTTTGCAAAATTGTAGTTCCGAACAAGAAGTCTTAATTTATTTCTTAGTGGAATTAGGAAAGAGCAGAAAGTGCAAATGTCTTGTTTTCAAATATTTCTTGCAGCTAGTGAGAATTCAAATTGCTCAAGTTCTCTGCATTTCTTTAAATTTTCCGTCGTTTAATATGTACAAAAGTAAGAATAGAAAAATACCTTTACTACTTTAATTCCTTTTTTTCTGCCAATAGAAATATTTATTTTTAAAAAATGTTATAAGGTTATGCTGGTTTACGTCCCAAAATTTTTCGGAGGGGGTAGCGGATCGGGCCCCGCTGCCCGCTGGAGACTGCCCTAGCTACAGTTGATAATATCTAAAACCTATGTATTCTTGTTTAAGCACTTTTATTATACTTGGTCTGACTGTCACGGAAAAAATCTGAGGCCTGCTTTTGCTTACATTTCAGCAATTAGACTAATTAGAGACTTAGGGATTTCACTAAATGATTTGCTTAATCTTAAGATACAACTAACCGCTGAAAAATTTAAATTGTAAACAAACTTATTATTTCGGTTAGGATGGAAAACAGCAAATTTCATGTAATTTCCCCATTAAATGTTTAAATATAAAACCCATTGTTACACATTTTGTTGACTTGCAACACTAATGTTAATATAATCACAATGAAAATTTTGAATCAAGGCTACTCTGGAGCAAGCATGAAATGCTCTCATCTATGAAAATAATTGATATGGGGCTAATTAAAGAGACATATTAAGATTTTTACCACGAGTAACTTGTAGGTTTTGAAACGTAAATTATTTTGAGAAACCTTTAATATTTAAATGGTTTAAATAAATTAGCACACAAATGAATCCTAGAGAGGAACAAAGATTAATTTTTAGTGCCAACAGCGTGATAGTAACATTATTCTATTTCTGAAATGTATTTAAACTAAAAAGAATAAAATAACAGAATTTTTAAAAAATACTAAGCACTTTTCATAATGAACTCAAAAGGACAAAATAACTTTTTTGAGTCAGAAATGACATTTTAAGTATTCCTGTAGTTTTCAATTATTCCAAGAAAAATGTACCCACAAACTAAGAAAAGTGCGACTCAAGTCATTTCAAAAGAAACTTTCCCAGATAAATATACATGATTCATCACACAAATTTATGACTGAAAGCTAGATAATGATAGGAAATTCTCCAAATGACTTGAGCCGCTCTTTTCTTCGTTTACGGGGTCATTTTCTTGGAATAATTGAAAGCTACAGGAATACTTAAAATGTCCTTTCTGACTCAGAAAAGTTATTTTGTCCTTTTGAGTTCATTATGAAAAGTGCTTAGTATTTTTTAAAAATTCTGTTATTTTAATACAAGCGAAATACGAAATATAAAGCAAAACTTACCGAAGTATTTTGCATGCTTTGGGGCAGTATTCTTTAACCAAGAGGAGAGGAAGGTAAAAAGACGAATAATGAAATCTTCAGACAAATTAAGTAACAAAGTCTTGTACTTAATATTTCAGGCAAAACACACTCTGAGGCTTTCATCTGCAAAATGGCTTTTTTTCCCCTTGAAATGTAGAATACATATTGCTGGCAATCGACGCAAAGCAGCTAGCAATTCTATTCACTAATTAAGAGTCTAGATTATCTATATACAGCCCGTTCACGTCCATTTCTTAGCTTGCAGAGCAGTACATGGCAAGAGATAAATAATACTTTTTATGAAAGCTCAATTCTACAAAATTGAGTGGACCAATTCGACCAATTCTACTCTTAAAGAAAAACAGGTTGTTTGTTTCAACTATCTGCAAATCTGACAGAAGCATGAATCGTGAGGAGAGATTATGCTCTTTTATGGAAGCTCGATGTACTGCGAAACGAATAATAGAAAGAAACTTCTGCGCTGATGAAGTGAAGGAATAGTACTTGGTTTAGTTTACTGCAGCTGTTTCGGAACTACTATCAGAGCCGCCGAAAAACAAGCTTGAACCCGCGGGGGGGGGGGGGGACCGCGAACTATGGTTGGTCCATGGGAAATCCTTAAGGCTGCTCTTCAGTGGGAAAGAAAAACCATCTCGCTTGAAAATGGGCCTTTTCTTTAAACGAAAGCAGTGTACATCAGTGAAGTGATTGACACTTCAACAACCAATAGAACGAGCGGTGGCCGATGAAAGTGTGGATCATGTGACCTGTCACATTTTGCAAGGGGACAGACCGGACGCTCCCCTGCTGTGCAGAGTAGTCGAAGGAGGTAATAGCTGACGGCGAAATGAAACCGCAGCTTTTTACAGACCCTTCCAAGGAAATTCTAGTTCTTTCCCTCTTGAGTCTTGACTACATAGGTAAAAGAAAAATAACTCAGTGTAAAAGGCGCGGCATTTTGCAATCCCGCTTGTGATATTAATTTATTTGCATTCGCACTAAAATTAATTTTTGAAACGAAGATTTTTTCCCCCATTAATACGGTTCCTGATCTCATCTAGGAAAAATTAACGAATGAATGAATATTTGCAATAAATTTATAAATTCGTTTTATTTTTAGAAAAATGTTCGTTATTGAAAATTGATAATATCAAAAAAGGAAGGAAAAAAAAGATAGCCTGCATGACCACACTGAATTTTAACGAAATGAACTCCAAATTCTAACCAAAAAATATTCTTTAAAAATGGATGATCCTACTTAATAAATTTGAAAAATCGAGTGCCGAATAAAAGTGGGGACTAACTAGTTATCGGTTGGCGAAATTCTTTCACTTCCTCTGCCTGTTTGCCACTCTCCCCAACCCCATCCGAGTTAGCAGAAAACATTCTTAAAAATGAAACTAGATCCTCTTTGCATAGTTAATACTTGATTGTACAATAAACATTAATGCCACTAATTAGTTACATTAACCTTTATTTGAACTGATAATATTTATATTTTAGTGCTAAATTAAATACTACTTTGTTGGTTAGTTACCTGTTTTACAAATGTAGTGGCGACTAGAAAAAAATGTGGCTACTATAAATACCTTTTCTCACCACTGGTGACCAGAAAATTCCCCTAATCTTTATCTTTGAATCCTTTTCTTTTTGAAAAAATATTTATTTATTTATCTAAGTACTATATGCAGATGAGAAGGCTACGATAGCATTTCTCAAGGGGTTGTTATGGTGAAAGTTCTTTCAAATTGAGCATAACAACGGCAAAGTCGCGGACGGCTACGGATAAGGATTTCCTGAATTTGAAAAATTAAAGATTTTTCTCTGATCTTTGTATGCAAGAGTGCTCACCCTGCTCCAAGCTCAAAGGCAAAAATCACTTTTTCCCCCACTCTCAATGTTTGTAAACTATCTTGCGTTGAAATTTTGCAATAAAACTAAACCTAGCACTTTTAGAGTCTCAGATTCCCAGTTACTAAATTCGGCAAAATACATGAGGTATTACATGCACTATATGACCAAAAGTATTGGGACACTTTCAAAAATTCACAATTTTACGGATTTCTCAAAAAATAAAAGACCAATTGCTCTCTGCTCTGTAATTTTTTTCTCATGAAAAGTATACTCCAGACGTCAAATCCAATAACAATTAAGTCTGCTATTCATTTAGGGGACCAGCAACAAATAATCTGTTCTTATCATGAATCACTCTATAGCGATGGCAGGAAAGTGTTGCCAGTTTGCTAACAATTCCTTACCATTCGTCGCCTATCCTAGAATTATAGAAATTCGGCTCATTAGATTGCTGATAACTTTTTAAAATTTAAAGAAATTGCGGTGGAATTTTTTTCATGGATTGTAGGATGTATCTGAGCTTTGAATTATGAACGTTATAAATTGCTATCTTTCGTGTCTGCGCAGTGAAAAATTAATAGCTTTAACTGTTCATATTTCAACAAATTTTCAATATTTTAACTTCAAATTTTATTATTATGTTTCTCTAAAATGCTGTCAAATATTTTAAAAGTTTAGTAACGTTTGACGAAATACTCTGCGTAATATAAGGCGAAAACCTTCAAAAAAATTTTGCATTTTTGAAAGAAATGCTTATATTTCCATGGGTATAAGAGATACTTTCACAAAAATATAAAAATAAGTTTTTGATAGATTTTTAACTCATTTCTGAAAATTATAGCTTATTCCCAGCAATTTGCAATGAAAAATTATCAAAAAACTTTTTTACTCAATTTGTTGTCGGTCCCCTAAATGAATAGCAGACTTAATTTTTATTGGAAAATGACAACTAGAGTATACATTTTATGCGAAACAAATTATAGAGCAATTGGACTATTATTTCTCGAGAAATCCCTAAACATGTGAATTTTTGAAAGTGTCCCAATGCTTTTGGTCATATAGTGTATATAGTGCTTCTACTTCAACACATTGAGCTTTTATTAAAATTTTCTAATAAGTCTTGTGAGTGTCTGATCCTCGTTAGTTGTCATAATAAATATTAAGGGTTGTACTTTTTCTCAGGAGGCACGAAAATATTACCTACATGTATATCTGCCTGAAAAAAAAAAAAAAAAAATCTCGAAATACTTAGATGAAAAAAAATCTCAACGCCTGGCTCTGCCAGATTTTAAAGTTTTTATCGCTCTGCCTCGTTTTCATGCATCTTGCATTTAATGAATCAATAATAAAAAATAAAAAAAGGGCAAGAAACAGATTTGCAGGAAATACATAAAGTTGAAACAAAAATGAAAATGAACAGCTTACATTTAGGAAAGCAATTATAGGTACAAGTAAGGGTTCACAATTAAAAAAAAAACAAACAAGACAAACTTTTTCTTTTAAGTTCTGTGTTACGCACTTCTGTGCCGAAAAATTATCGTATCCTGTCTTCAGTCACAGAATAAAATGAATGTTCTAATCCAATGATTATCAAGTAATTTTCATTCGTATAGAACAAAAATCTTTTTTGAGATCCCACATTTTCCATTCTATTGACTCCTAGTAATATGTAAATACAGCGAGAGAAAGGATTTAGCTTCTTGTTTAGGAGAGGGAACCATTTCTATATTTAATTAACATGATCTTTATCGTAAGCATACTATTTACTCAGAAATACTCCCTATTTTCCCAAGCACTCTGTTTGAGGGCTATGCCTTTTAATTTTCTCGAAAATAAAAATTTTCAAAATGCACTTTTAGACGATCTCTGGTAGTATTTGGAAGTAAGTAACAGGTCCTGTGATCTTCCACCAGCAAATTTTTGAACTTGAAACGCCAAAAACACAATTTCAGGTTCTTCAATTCTGTTAGGAAACGGGGAGTTCGGAAGCTTTCCCCGGAATTTTTCGAAATAGTCTAAAAACGCAGTCTTAGTGTGATGTTGGGGGGGGGGGGGGAGGCAAAATTTTTAAAGTGTTATAAACATGATTGTAGGCCATCTTTAATAACGTTGGGGACATGCAGGTTTTTGAAATCCAAAAATGCAATTTTAGACGACTTTTTTTTTTATGGTCAAAGGACTTTTCACAAACTCCCTTCCCGAAATTTTTTGAAATTAAAGCCATAAAAACGAAATTTAAGACGATCTTCAATGATGTTTTTTTAAGGGGGGGGGGGGGTGCTTATGTGACCTGAAAACCTTTATGCCTGTAATTAATTTTTTCTACATTGTATTAAAATGCTGATCTAGCTTCTGAGAATGAAAATAGAAAACAGTGAAAACTTGTAACCCCCATTCTATATTGTTCACATTTTAGTTAGCTTTGTCGGCAACATAAGGCTGAAAACGTCATTAAAACTAATACATACAATGCTTAGTAATTCTACCACGGTGTGTTTTTTACATTAACTGAATTATATTAAATTGCTAATATATTTTTCATGATTTTCTATGTGTTTAATGAGTATGTTGGTGTACGGAATGTTTTCCGCAATTGAATTTTCCACCTCCCAAACCTTCTAAAGAAATTTGACGAGTCTGGCTCTTAAAGACACAAATAATTTTCAAAAATGTTTGTTGAGCTGTGGAAAGCACTTTATGTGTGTACCATTTGTAGTAACATAAAACACATGTAAAACGATGCAAAATACCCAGTATCTGGAATACGATTTAATCTATATATAAAAATATTTTTCTACTGGAAGGGAAAAATGTCAACTTTTCGCATTCGACAGCATTGTAACAATGTTCATTATATTGTAAATAAACAATTTGACTCAGAAATATTCCTTTCAAATCTATTTCTTTTCAAACCACAAATTTGAAAAAAAGCAGATGTTGCGAATTTAACAGCTAATAGCACGCATCTACATGGATTCACTTTCAAAAGCACTTGATTCTTCACGAAAGCCTTATAGGAAAAGAGGAAAGAAGAAAGGACGTCCAGCGGAGGTCATTGAGGGGAACTAATGAGAGGGTAATAAATCTTACACCCCATTAGCACTTACCCCTTAAGTCTGTGCTTACCCCTCAAAAAGGGGAGGTTTCTAATAAAGGGCGGGGCGAATGCAAAAAGTGAACGTATTTTGAAATTTTTTTCAATAATTAGAACATGATATTTGTTTAAAAAATGGTCGCATTATTTCAAACAAGATCTCAAAAGAGAGCTGGAAATATTTTGCGTGTCAGGGCGTTCTTAAAATTTCGATAGCACGAGTTGCAGATGTTTTACAGAGCGAAATGTCCAACAGTACCTCGTTTTCGAAGAAATTCATTTTTTCTCGAATTTTAAAAAATCGGAGAATGGACACATCAAAAAAGTAAAAACTAAAAGAAACAGACATGGTCTTGAAAAATACTCAGAAAAAAAACCGGATCCGAAAACTTCACAGGAATTTGTAAAACAAGCTCCAACTTTCTCCGTAGGTTAACATTAGATCCGAATCTTTCAGACTCTCAGTGAAGAGCACCCTTAACGTCTGATTTTAGTTTAGTTTTGACAAAAATGAATGATGCATCATAAAAATCTGTGCTTTACGATGCCATTCCAACTTTTCTGTCAAGGTAAGTCGGGAAGATAACAACAAACACATGCGAATGAGTTCAGAACTCGAACAAAGCAACAATACATCAACAGACCGCCCTGGAAGCAGAAGCTATTTCGATAATGGGAGACATAAAAGACAGTGACATTCCGTATGAATATCCAGATAATCCTAACCATTATTATTCTATTGAGAGGTTATGGAGGAATGAGTTAGTCTCTCCCAAAACTAGTTTGGACATAAAAATACTAGAGTATATTTAAGGGCTGTAATTCAAAAACAAATCAAAATGTTCAGTTTTAAATTTTTTTTCTTTGTGTATTTTTTCTGCAAATGCTGCTGCTATAAAAAAATAATATAAACAGCAAAAAAAATAAATAATAGTAATAATAATTAAAAAAATGAAAAAATGAAAAAAAAAAACGAAAATTAAAAAATAAAAAAAATAATAAAGGCGGCTGCAGCCTCACCGCCCCCCCCCCCCTTAGAGTCGCCACTGGGGTCCTATGTCTTCGTCCTACCTGCCTTGTGTGTAAAAAAACTCGTTCGCTGAGTTACGTTTGGAAAAATCTAAAACCAATGTTTTCGTGCTTTAGATTCTTCTCGAACTTTGGGACCATATGGAATCGTCCTTCAAAATATTGGTAAAAAGACCCCCCCCCACACACACACCCGGCTCAGCTAGGGACCGCCTAGACCTGGCTTCATTGGCCTATTTGAAAATCAAATACTGGGCCACTGTGAGTAAAATTTCGTTCGCTTTTGTTTTAGTTGGTAATGTCTAAAACTAAAACCAATGCATTCGTGTTTTAGATTTTAGTGGAACTTCAGAGCTCAGTGGCATCCAAGGCCTGATTAATGTATAGGCCAACTATACCGTGCCGTAGTGGCCTACTTTTTAGGGGTCCAAAAATGGCTGAAATTGTTTTAGCCTATGGCCAAAATTATAAAGTTTCACAACCGGGGTTTTTCAAAAACATGTTTGGCCTAGGGCCTCCCGATACCTTAATCGGGGCCTTTTGGGGCATCACACGAAGACCGACACGCGGCATTTAGCGTTAGCACCGCCACTACTTGGACTGCTTGTTCTAGGTTCTACTGTTATAAATACGGAAGAGGGCAATTTAACAATGAAATATTGAAACAAAATTATGTTTTATACGGATACAAATGGGGCCAATTGTGTTTGAGCAGACAGCTCTAGATTTTTCGACCTCTTTAGAACTTTGAAAATTGCATTTTTAGAGAAGGTAGACAAATATTTATTACCGACCGGTTTTAGATGATGAGAGTTTCCGGAAAGGGGGGGGGGAGTTTTCTTTCTCGTGGTTGCTTGTCGACCAGCAGATCAGGGAAAAGTTCGAAGCGAGGTCCTTCGGTTTTTTTTTTATCATGAGAAAAATGTGTTTTATCTGTCTTCTTTTACCAATGCGGGACTGAAAAAAAATCCCCCCCCCCCGGAACAAACTTCCATCTGAGAAAAATTCGGAACGAACTGGAGATGCGAGGCCCTAGGAGGTGCGAAGCCCTGGACTGTCTCTCTCTTCGTCCACTCCTTGCTACGCCTCTGACAGCAAATTGAAAACGTATTAGAATGAAAAATAACTTTTTAAGCATGGAGACTTCGAATTTGGCATACTAATTTAGACTGAAACTACACAGTTACCACCACCATCTAAAAAGTTTGCTTTCCTCCCCGCTCCTACTCCCTTTCACGCAAAATTAGGGGAAAAGTACTGAACATATTCATATATTAATCATTAGATAATTATACATGTAATCCTAAATCTTTGTGCACCATAAAAGACAGGAATAAATTTAATATATTTGCATTTACAAAACCATTTTTTTAAAGAATAAAACTCAAAAATAAATTAAATAATTGTATTGCAGCAAAAGCTTAGTTTATTGCACCCTGTCAACCTGTCATATCTCAGCGCCCGGGGCGACAGCCCCGCTCTTCGGGCAGCCCTGGTGGTAGGCTGGCAGGTCTCCTAAGAAATGATGGCACCCTGAGCGAATATTTTCTGCAGCCCCACCCCTCACACAGAAAGGTGGGGGAAAAACTGAACATTTTTACATTTTTCATTTGATAATTTTATATGCAATTCGAAATCGATGCATAACAATGATGCATAAGACAGGAATTAAATCTAATATATTTGCTTTTTAAAAACATTTTGTTTTTTTTTAATGAATAAAATTTTAAAATACATTAATTAATTGTAAAGCAAATTGCAGCAAAAGTTTAATTTATGACGCCTTATATATCTCGGCGCCCGGAGCGATTGCCCCGCTCTTCGGGCGAGCCTGCTGGCAGATCCGTCCTAAGAAATGGCTGCGCCCTTGGCTAATATTTTTTGGGGCCCCTTCCCCTAACGTACAGAATCGTGGGAAAAGTACCGAACATATTCATATTAATTATTAGATAATTGAACATGTTAGTTTTTTTTAGTTGCTTGGGCACTGTCGTATCCTGAATACATCCTTACTAATGTCATGAATGCGAAAGTATTGTAATCTATGTATACCATAATCTATGTGTACAAAAATGTATGTTTACCATAAAAGACAGAGAATTAAACCTAATATATCTATATATCTGAGAGCAAGGAAAATCGCAATTTTTGTACGTTACTCTGGCTCTGAGATACAGATATTTGCATTCTAAAAACCCTTTGTTAAAAAGAATGAAATTAAAAAATAAATTAATGAATTGTAGTGCAGCAAAAGCTTTTTATGGCGCCCTCTCGTATCTCGAAGCCCGAGGCCATCGCCCCGCTCGCCACCCTCTTCGGATGCTTCGGATATCGGACGGCCCGTGACACCAAGGCGCGGTAATCTCTGTATAGGCTATTGGCGATGTAGCTAATCCCCTGCTACACCTTGAAATCGTTTGCATTTTTACACTGCATTTTTCCCATAAATAGAAACCATCTGTTTACTCCAGAGAACAATCTTCTTTAACAGTTCCGAGAGAAGAGGGGGGGGGTCATCAGGTGCAAACAGAGATGAATGACAGAGGGTAGTCTACAGTTTAGAAGTTGCCGACTCTTTTAGAAATCTTTTATTGCAGCTGTTGTATATATCTTAACTAGAAAACCAGTATCTTATTGCGGGTACTTACTTTATGGAAGAGATCGTTATTCCCCTTTGGCAAAATTCTACATGAGTGGTTTCTGTGCGACACATTTTTTTTTTTTTTTTCAAACTATTTTTTTCCGGTTTTGATAAAATTTTTCATTCACTGAAGAAAAGGGCGCCGTAGAAGGGGGCGCATCGGGATTCGTCCCGGTGTCCCGGTGGGCCAGCACGGGCCTGGTTATGAGTTTGGCCCATAATTCCGTTTTCGGTGGTCATATGGGGGTGAGGAAAACTCTAGAGAGAATTAAATATTCATTCTTCTGGGAAGGTCTACGCTCCGATGTTCAAAGGTTCATCGCAGCCTGCAAAGAATGCCAATTGAGGAAACCTATTAAAGTGTCAGATAGGGCCCCAATAACTCCTGTTTCGCGTCCAGATTTACCGTTTCAGGTGGTCAATGTTGATTTAATTGGACCAATTGAGCCAGCCAGCTCACGGGGTCATAAGTATATTTTGTGTTTGGTTGACCAACATACGAGATGGGCAGAAGCCGTACCGCTTACTAGTATTACCGCTAAAGCTACTTGTGAAGCGTTACTAGCAATTTTTTAGCGAACAGGAATTCCAAATGTTATAGCTTCGGATAATGGCCCGAACTTTAATGCAGAGTTAACGAAGGAATTTGAAAAAAGGATCGGGTCGAGCCCTAGATTTTCCTCGCCTGCATATCCTTTGAGTAATGGATTAGTGGAGAGATTTAATCAAACTTTAAAAAGGATGTTACACCATGTGATCAGAGAAGAGGGGAGGCGGTGGCACCTGCAAATTCCTTGTCTTCTTTGGGCATATAGGGAGGTACCCAATATTACGACGGGAGTTGCGCCCTTTCAACTCATGTATGGCAGGCCACCTCAGGGTCCCTTAGCAATCCTAAAAAATACTTGGACGGGAAAGTTTGATAATTTGCAATTAAACACGACTCCGGTTTCAAGTTATTTGCAACAGCTAAAGACTAGGTTAGAAAATGCGTCAAGAGAAGCGGAAATTACCGCGGAAATCGCTCAAGAAAGAGCTGCGCATTATTACAATTTACGATCATCGGATAGAAAATTTGAGGTAGGAGAAAGTGTCGTGGTTTTAATTCCCGATTCAACAAATAAAATTTACTCGCGTTGGCAGGGGTCGGCGACGATAGTGGAAAAGAGAAACAAGCACTCTTTTATTATCCAAATGCCCGATGGTGCCAAAAGACATGTGCATCAAAATAAAATACGACATTATATATCAAGAGCTAATGCTGTAAACGTGATTTTTGAGGGTGAAGAAGAATTTGGGAAAGTAGAATTAATGCCAACTACAGAGACAGGCAGTAATTTTCTGAAAGCGGTTAGTGATTTGAAAATGCCCCATTTAACTCCCTCACAAACAAACGAGGTAAAGAACTTGCTTACCCAATATGAATATGTTTTTACGAAAACAGTTCAGCCAGCTGGGGTTGGATGTCATAAAATTGAGCTAAAACCCAATTTGGAGTATAAGAAACCGCACTGCTACAGCATCCCTGTTGCTTATAGAAGGGAGGTGGACAGGCAAATCCGGGAATTACTAGAGTTAGATCTAATTGAGCCATCAAAATCAGAAATTGCTCATCCCATTGTTTGTGTCGCTAAAAAGGATGCAACTATTAGGATGTGCGTAGATTTTAGGGCATTGAATGCGGTAACGAAAATTCCGGTATTTCCAATGAAAGACATGCAGGAATTAATTTTTGAAGTGGATCTGCACAATATCTTACAAGCTTAGATTTATTGAGGGGTTATTGGCAGATAAAAATGGACGAACGGAGCAAACATCTAACGGCGTTTGCAACTCATTATGGGGTTTATCAATGGAAAACCATGCCCTTCGGGCTTGCCGGGGCCTCGGGTACATTCCAGAGAGAGATTAACCGGGCGCTAGCTAAGCATAAAGATTACGCGCAAGCATACATCGACGACGTAATAATTTTCTCAAAAACATTCGAAGAACATTTGATACACGTAAAGGCGGTATTAACGCACCTGCAAGATTTAGGGTTTGCTGTGCGCTTTGATAAATGTATTTTTTCGGCTAGAAAAATCAAGTATTTGGGTCATACAATAGGGAGTGGAGAGCATGCGCCGGACGAAGAAAAAATAGGGGCGATAAAAAGATTAACCAGGCCCACTACTAAAAGGGGGGTAAGATCGGTGTTAGGACTGATGGGGTTTTATCGAGAATACATACCTCATTACGCTGAGATAGCAGCCCCGCTTGCGGAACTAACAAAGAAAAAGGGTCCGAATTTAGTCAGATGGGGAGAGGTGGGAGAGCCTTCGAAAGTTTAAAAACTGCTTTATGTCGGGTCACGGCGCTATCCACCCCGAATTTTGAGCAACCATTTCAGGTGCACTGTGATGCGTCAGACTATGCCGTCGGTAGTTGTCTAACACAACTAGATACGGAAGGAAATTTCCGACCTATCGCTTTCGCTAGCCAAAAATTTTCAGGTAGTCAGAGAAATTGGGCTAGCATTGAAAAGGAAGCTTGGGCGGTACTCTTTGGGCTAAATAAATTTGACAAATGGATTTTCGGGTCGCAGGTGGAAATTATCACTGACCATAACCCACTGAAGTATCTTAATGAGACGACTCCTAAGAGTCCTAAATTAACACGCTGGGCATTAGCTTTGCAGCGGTGGAGCCATTTTATTACCCACCGTCCTAGGAAACAGCATTTAAGCGCAGATGCACTCTCCAGGCTGGAGTAGAATATAATTTTAAATGCTTGTAAATATGTTTTCCATAGTAATGTGTATCCCTGCAGATTGCAATTAAAATATTGTAAATTGAAGCATTTGTCATTTTACCTGATGTGTTTTGTTCCAGTATTAGACATTTGTGCTACTATGTGCAGTTAGTGAAATTAAGCCCCTATAAAAAGGAGCTAATTTTCCCTCTTGGTGGGGGCGTGTCGTGAACGGCTGCTCCCACGCTCGTCAAGGTCGCCTCTCACACCCCTCTTGACCACTGACCCCTGACCGGATGTGGGGGCTCTTTTCGAATGGGGTTGGTGGGAACCGGGTGACTGGACGAAAGGGAGAGATGCGGAGAACAGGACGAGAGAAGGAAGGATGCGATTAGAGCTCTGGAGATGTCTTGTCTCTCGTTGACTTTCTTGGACATTTTTGTTTTTCGAGCAATCATACTATACGAGATGTAAATATTTTATGTGAATTGTGATGTGTCCCTTTTTACTATGTCAATAAAAAAAAAAACTTGGGACTAAAGTGCTTATTCTCACTTACATATCGGAGCGGCAAACCATCCCAAAAAAATATGGAAACTTACCCAACGCGGTACTCCGAATTAAACGATTACATGAAAGAGCAAATTCGCGACATCAAGCGCAGATGTTCAATCGCCAATCTCCATACAAATTCAAAGCAAATAAACATTTTCCTACTGTGAGAAAATGAAAGGAACATTTAAATCAGTTCAATCAATGTCAAATTTACCACCCCGCTCCCCACCAAAAAAAAAAAAACAAATTAATTAATTAACGCTTATTTATAGTGTTTTTTGGCCATTACTATTGCAATATGTCATACAGTAATGCATTTGAAGTGGAGCATTTTAAGAAAATTTAGAAACTTCTCTCTGTTAATGCAGAACATTTGACGTAACAATTTTCATTAACAGAGAGATCATGTCAGACTGTAGAAGGCTCCGTTTTTGATACAAGAATACTTCGGGCTTGGATTTTGATCCGAGACGATATCACTCGGTCTCGGGCGGGCTCGGTTACAAATTTTCGGGCTCGGGCGGGCCCGGGCTCTCACAAATGAGCCCGAACTCATCTCTAGTATGGAAAGGGGGCGCCAGAAAATATTCGGCCCGGGCGCCGTCCTCTCTTCGGACGGCCCTGCCTCCATGCACAAAAGCCAAACCTTGGCCCGGGGAAAAAATATCATAACGACCCCCCCACCCGGTCACCTGCCACAGAGAGAAGGGGAAATATGAGTTCTAAGTGTACGAGTGTCCGGGAAAGGACAGTCAAGAAAAGTTTTGGGGTAGGATCTGGATTGGGAGACTCAGAGTGTCAGCATTATGCCCCAGCCTCATGCACGACACATATTAAGAAAATTCTCACAACTAACAGAGATTTATGCTTGCGGAAGTTTGTCAAGGTTAAAATAGAGCCCGCTTAACCAGTGAAAGGGGCCCAAACCAGACCCGTCATCTGAGCAATCAAGGAAGTCGGGGAATTAAGATACAATGCAATTGTGCATTTTTGCTTGTATTTTGATGTTTTCCCCCAATAAAGTGCATTAAATTCATACCCTCCCCCATATCCTGAAAAATGACGGACCCGGCTCAAACTTAGTAAATTTCAACAATATATAGCTATTGCGGAAATTTTATTTTTTAAATTGAACGCAGCTTAAGTTGAATTAATGTCAGTGAACAAATTATTTAGCTGCAGCGTGGAGCCGATAAAGAGAGCAGGGATATCCTAAGTTTTTAAGCAAGGAGCTAAACATTCGATTTTGAAGCAGAAAAAAGTTGTGGGGACCTTCGGGGGCCCTCCTTGCTGAGTTGAATGGGACCTCCCAGAGCGCTTTTAGTTGTATTCATGCAAATGATCTTCAGGGAAATGGGGGTTTAGCCCTAAGTTTTGATCTTTTGTAATCGCTTATCTTTCAAATATTTCACATGCTTGAGCAACTTATATATGTGGACTCAAAATGGGCACTAATTTACCAGAAGTCAAGGTAAAGGGATAAACGAGCGAAGATAGTTTTCCGTGTTATTGGTTATTTTGAGATGTCACAATGCATCAAACGTCACCGCAGAATCCTTTTTACCAGAACCGGTCCTGCCTTTTACAATTGTTCGATTTTTTTTTCTTAATCTTTTCTTGTTCTAAAGTACGTCGTGCGTGTCGCGAGGAGTTAAATGCGAGGAGGTAAGCCTTACGCTTCGTCTTCGAAGCCAACTGCTGGTCTTTCGGCTTCTCCCGCGGCGGAAGAGCGCATGACGTCACTTCCTGTGCCATCTGACGTCGCAATCGCTTGAACTTTAAAGATTAATTTAAAAAAAACCTACTTATCGTATCGCAAAAATTTTTTCACCTATGATGTTCACACATGTTACTCTATCATATACAAATAAAATTGAAAAATCGAAAACGTCCCTATTGTTCGATTTTTTTTCCTTAATCTTTTCTTGTTCTAAAGTACGTCGTGCGTGGCGAAAAAAGGGCTCCTCTGGAATGCGGCACTGCCTTTTTCATCTTTTTTTTTTTCTTGCTCCTGCTCCTTCGGGATGCCCCTTAGAGATTAGCAGGGAAGGGGAAGAAAACCACAGAGATAAATAAATCTATCTCTTATGGTCCTGGGAGGAGGATTTCAGTTGCTCTAACTCGCATGACAGAAAAAGTATTGACTGCTTTCTGTATCTGTCAAAATGGTATTCAGTTTTTATCCTTCCTTTATGATCCCTTACTTTTTAAAAAGTTTCCCATGGTTAAGCAACAGATTTCGGCTTATTTTATAATAAGCCGAAATACATATAATTATATTTACTGCATTTTAGATAAATGAACAACAAGCAAGAATTCTTTCCTTTGTGAGGAACCTTGAATGCGTAAAGTGGCCGGTAAGTACCTCTTCTCATTTGGAATATCATTCAAGATATTCTAAATTCTGTATCGTGAGTGTAAGCAAAAGAACTGATAATTTTAAAACAGTTCTAAACGATGTTCGTACAATGTATAGTGACTGTGATGTAGGTTTGCGTATTATATTGTATTTTTCAAAGATTCGTCCAGAACATTTCTGTAAAATCGTAAGTAGTTTTTTAAAATTATTTTGCTCATTTGTTCGTTAAAAATTTTCAAAGCAATAAAAAAGTGATATCAACTGTACATGTATGCACATAATAACTTATTATTGAGATATTATATGAGACTATGTTTTATTAATATTTTGTAAAAGCAATGAATACTGCCAAGTTACATTTAAAGGAATAAACAAATTAGTAGAAAAATAAATTTTAAATAAAAAAAAAGCGTATAAATATGTAAGAAAACAAATCTAAAGTAATTGATAAAATGATAAAGTAAAACATAAAATAAATCAAGGCTATGAAAATTGATTGTTTTCGTTTTTCATCTTTTATTACTATTTTCTTCCTTTTATAATTAGTAAATGCAATTGCTTTTAAAGGTAACACCAAACAAAGTGGAAAAAATACCCCACGTACCAGTTCAGTCTAGAATGTTAAGAGCATTTTTACAGGTGTCACAGACGCGTGCATTTCAAACACTTTAAAATATTAGGGTCGAAGTGTCGATATCGAAAATTTCATGATAAAAAACCAACTGTTTTCTTTTTACAAAATAAATTGGGGGAAACAGGCCCATCATTTCGACGCGGATGCAAGATATATTTATTACATTTCATAAGGTAAAAACGTACGATTTACGTTTTACACGATTTACGTAAACGACTGCACAATTATTGTGTCTAAAATCCGGGTAGGAGTGACCACTCTGATCTACCAAATAACTGAACTAGGGAGAAGATTTCTTGCAATTTTTCTTTTTTTCAAAATAAATAAAAGAAGATAAGGACGTAGCCAAGAAGGTGGGAAGCAGGGGATAATAAAACTAAATAAATTTCTTTTAATTTCCCTAAAGACAGTCTAGAACTGTGTTTTTAAGCTTCAATTTCGGAAACATTCCGCGAGAAAGTTCGCAGATCTCCTTCTCCCTAATATGTCCAAAGATCGCTTAAAATTGCTTTTTTGGTACTTCGATTTCAAAAAATTCCGGGGCTCATTAACACGTTATCGAAAATGGTCTACAAATGCGTTTTTAGGACTTTAATTTCGAAAAATTTCTGGGGATATATCCCCCCCCCCAACTCCGTTGTTTCACGTCATCAAAGATCTTTTGAAATTGCGTTTTTGGAATTTCAATACCGGAAAATTACAGGAAGAGAGTCACTCACCCCTTCCCATTGCGTTGCAAAAAAATGGCTTGCAATCGCATATTGTTTGAAACAATACATATAATTTTAAAAAATTGTGGGGCCAAAAAACACAAAAATGTTAAAAAAATTTTTAGATTAATACGATTTTCAGTTGGGAGGGGGGGACAAAATTAGATTTTGCGGTGGGGCCGAAATTTTGAAGTTACGCTACTACTTGGAAAACGGTTCACATGAATACGGTTTCTCGCCAGTATGGCTTCTCTGGTATGATTTTAAGTTTTCGAGTTGGCAAAATGCTCTTGAACAAATTTCACATAAATGCGGTTTCTGTCCAGTATAGTTCAACAGATGTTTCTTTGAATCTGAAGCGTTGGAAAAGGCCTTTAAACAATGTTCACATGAATACGGTTTCTAGCCAGTATGGGTCCTCAGATGCCTCTTAAAACCTGAAGCGTTGAAAAATATCTTTGAACAATGTTCACAGGAATACGGTTTCTCGCCAGTATGGGTTTTCAGATGTGATTTTAAGCTTTCCGGGTGAGAAAATGCCTTTGAACAATGTTCACATAAATACAGTTTCTCGCTAGCATGGTTTTTCAGATGTGATTTTAAGCTTCCCAGGTGAGAAAATGCCTTAGAGCATTGTTCACATGAATACGGTTTCTCGCCAGAATGAGTTCTCATATGCGATTTTAAGCTTTGAAGGTGGGAAAATGCTTTTGAACAATGTTCACATGAATACGGTTTCTCGCCAGTATGGGTTCTCCGATGTGATTTTAAGTTTTCAAGCTGTGAAAAGGCATTTGAACAAATTTCACATGAATACGGTTTTTGTCCAGTATGGGTCCTCAGATGTTGCTTTAATTTTGAAGCGATGGAAAATGTCTTTGAGCATTGCTCACATGAATACGGTTTCTCGCCAGAATGAGTTCTCATATGTGATTTTAAGTTTTGAAGGAGGGAAAACGCCTTTGAACAATGTTCACATGAATACGGTTTCTCGCCAGTATGGGTTCTCCGATGTGATTTTAACGTTTCAAGTTGGGAAAATGCCTTTGAACAATGATCACAGGAATAAGGTTTCTCACCAGTATGGATCCTCAAATGTTTCTTTAAATGTGATGGGTAGGAAAATGCTTTTGAACACTGCTCACAGGAATACGGTTTCTCGCCAGTACGGGTTCTCAGATGTTTCTTTAAATCTGAAGCATTGGAAAATGCCTTTGAGCAATGTTCACATGAATACGGTTTCTCGCCGGTATGGGTTCTCCGATGTGATTTTAAGTGTACAAGTTGGGAAAATGCCTTTGAACAAATTTCACATGAATACGGTTTCTCACCAGTATGGATCCTCAGATGTTTCTTTAAATGTGATGGGTAGGAAAATGCTTTTGAACACTGCTCACAGGAATACGGTTTCTCGCCAGTATGGGTTCTCAGATGTTTCTTTAAATTTGAATCATCCGAAAATACCTTTGAGCACTGTTCACATGAATACGGTTTCTCGCCGGTATGGGTTCTCAAATGCGTCTTTAAATTTGAATCATCCGAAAATACCTTTAAGCACTGTTCACATGAATATGGTTTCTCGCCGGTATGGGTTCGCAAATGCGCCTTTAAATTTGAATCATCCGAAAATACCTTTGAGCACTGTTCACATGAATACGGTTTCTTGCCAGTATGGGTTCTCAAATGCGTTTTTAAGTGATAGGGACAGGAAAATACTTTTGAACAATGTTCACAAAAATAATTGTTCTTAGAGTCCAGGCTGATCTCAGGCTGATGTGCCATTGCGGAAAAATATAAAAGTTTTCTTTCATAAGATATATATGATGGAATGGTACGGTAACCGGTTGATCATAGAACGCTGCGGTTAGTAACTGGTTACTTACCGGTTGACCGGTGAGGTTCGTCGAACGCAAGGTCACTGAATATTTTTCATTCAACGGTGATATTAGGATTAATAGATAACCTAAGTAAGAACAACAGCTACACGAATTTGAATTCATGCAAAGCTTGAGATATTTACTGGCGATGGCACGAAAAGCGATTCCGGACTTGGCGCAGTCTGCACTTCACACAACATACACTGTCTTCTCTATATGCTGTTGCCGCAAGTCTAAGGAATAAATGCGAACCTAAAATTTAGGGAATTCCGCCGTCATTGCATTTCCTCAAACTATGATTTAGAAATAAGTCTTCAAACGAAAGTAGAAACAAAGTTGCATGGTAATATCGGGCGTGTCGAAGTCCAGCATCACACTTGCTGCATTCCAACCAACATGAAATCCTGATTATACCTGAAAACACCACAAAAGAAATAAGAATTAGAGGGCATTAATAAAAACGAACTGTATTAAGCAAAAATATTCGCATATATCAGTAGGAAAACATATTTTACAAAAACTTTAGAACAGTAATGAAAGTGACAATATAGTTGCCAAAGGAGAAAAAACAAGGTTTCTTAATAAACAGCAGGCGGTAATTAACAGAAGACGATAGTAAAAAACAAATCAAAATTGATGGGAACAAATAAATCGATCATAAGCACTTTTATTGAGTAGGAATTCAGTTTTTTTTTTTAACAAACCTACATGGTTCACAAAACCTGAAAATACTCCTATGGCCGGGCAGAACCGGACTATAATATTTTGCATGGATATTTTTAAATATATCCGGTATATAAAAATGTGTAAATTAGAAGGCGGAGGATTGTGAAGATTTTTTTTTTTTTTTTTTGCTGCTCTAATAACTTTTGGTGAAATAGTGTGAAATTCGCATTTTTTTCACTTAAAAAATAATGAATTTAAAACTTGCCTTTAATAAATGAAACTGATGAATAATAATAATCTTGGATAACACAATGTCAATAAGTACAAATACTTTGAGATGAGGCAGACAAAGTATAGCACTAACCAATTATCTTCCATGGAGAAGAACACAAAATGTGCTATTGAGAAATGTGAACTTCAACCCTTTAGGGACAAAATTCCAGGAACTAACCGTCTAAATTAGACATGGTTCATTGCTTTATAGGTGCTTAAGTTTCTAATAAAATGTTGCGTATCGAGCAACAACAGTGATGCAATTTTGATTTTTGTCCAGCTAGACTCGGTAAATGATAGCTAACTTTGGTGCTATACAGAAAAATAAAAATAACGTAGTATGTATACAATTTCATAATTTTTTCTACAAATCCTTTTTTTACGAGCACTCTTTTTTTAACAAGCAAAGGCTGCAGTCTCTTTGCGCTTGTTTTTAGTGAGTTGGACTGTACTACATGTATGGGAGCTAGCCCTTGCTACAGGCGGCAACTTCTGAAAGGTGTCAAAATTCACCATAATTATTTTAAATTCGATGGCCCGTAAAGGAATAAGCGTGGACTGTATAATTTTAAGTAACTATTTTATTTCATCTAAAGTCAGCAGACTATTAACACTGTTAACGTGAAAACAAAAGACACAGCTACATTTCACATAGCATAATGGTTGAATGACAAAACACAAGGCTTGCAATGCTGAAAAAGTTCTTACAGTTCGTTGCCAATCAGTAATGAGAAAAACAATAAATAAATGCAAAGGCTTTACACAACTATCTGGAGGAAAGTTGGATATTTTATTTAGATTCTCAACAATTATTTTCTTCGTTCAAACTTGATACAAAAACTTGAAGGTAGATGGGTAAGGGCTAGTGATGGGTATAATCGAATCACTCGAGACCTCTTATCATCACAAATTCGTGGTTATTGATTGACTCAGCTCGAGTTCTCGATTATCAATCGCTAAAGATCTCGATTATCAAAAGGTCTCGATAATGCCCATCATGACTGAGGGAATCAGTGTCAATATTTGTTACAGCTCAGAAAAATTAAAGATCTGGCACTGCTCGCTTAGCACTATCAATCCCCGCCCAAGCCAATATTAAACGACTGAATTTGAAATTTGCCCCCTTGTCTGACTATGTTGTGTATATGCACCTTTGTGTAGTACTGCCACTATTTTTTTCTTCATAGAAAAAAAAAAAGCATCGGGATTTGGACCGTATTTATTTTTTTCATTTATTAACAGCGAAACGTTTCTGCCAATTACTTTTTTAAAAGCATGTGTATGCAGTGTATATATGTTACTGTAAAACACCAAAATTAAAGATTGTCGACTTTTACTGGTGATTCACCAGAAATATTAAGTATATCACTGATGTCTTTGGTATGTGTATGTCATATGCACTGGCTAATGTCGACATTTATCAGATTTCAGACTTTCATTTTAACTTTTAATGGGATTACAATGCGTCATTGTAGGAATTTATGCAGGGGCCATGTAGCTAAGTTTGATGCGTTTTGTTATTGAACCATAATACGCAAGTAAATGCAATTTTAGCAAATAATTAAAAAATACTGGCCTAGAATTGTGACTTTAGATTGGTAAGATAGTGAACGTTAAACAAATGGACATTACGGACTACATTCGGAGTCTTTTTTTTTTCATTAACTTCAAATTCAATAGACAAATGGAGTGTACTAAGCAAAATTACATTTTTCCTTACTTTACCTTGATACGATGTAAGAATTACATTGTCGTGTTTCACCACAGAAGAAGAAAATTGTTTGCTTTTAGCATTTTTGAAAGCAGGAATTTCTCGTTTCCGGCGATTATTGTTCCAACATAACTGAATCCCTTTGCTTTCAGACCTTTAGCAAGCTTCAATGAAGTAAAAAAATTGTCTGTAGTTATAATTGATTTACTCCGTTTTTCTCCCAAGCTTTCATCTTTTGGTCTTATTCGATCTTTTCCTAATTACGGAATTCCGTTCAACAAATATTTTGAATTTACGTCAGCAGCTAGCCGAAATTTTATTCCGAATTTATCGGGCTTCTTAGGCATATACTGCAAAAAACGGCATCTTGTTTTTGTCGGAAATAGCTGTTCATCAATCGTAATGTTTTCATTTGGATTGTTGCAAAGCTTACAGTTATCGATAAAAATGTTCCATATCTCCGATATTAGAGCAAATTTGTCAGCATGCAAACGTGAAGATCTGGTATTTTTATCATCAAATCTCAGAAATTTCATTATTTCCAGAAAACTATCTCTACTCATAGTTTCCTGAAAAATTTCGGTCCCCATGTCTTAGACCACAAACTAAGAATAGACAAGCCCTTAGCGGCTATAGCACCCCTTACATACAGCACTGCTATAAATGCGTCAAGTGCTTGTAATGAAATGTTCTAAGAAGCATTTTGAAGCCGAAGCTCCGCTTCAGCCTCTGTACATTTCTTTATAATGCATACAATTTTTTCATTTATAATTAGCCTCCATGCACTTAGCAATTTACCAGAGTCAATGAGACGTTTCACGTAGGATGTCGGTCCTCCATTCTCTCGCAAAATATTTTGTATAGGACGCCATCCAGATGTATTTGAGGTATTTTTCTTTTTTCATACTGTCCCATCACCAGCAGTTTCCTCACAAATATCTGTTTGAACAACGCTGTATTTCTTATTTGCTCTGGAGTGTCCACTAGTTCCTGCTTTGTTGCTCTTAGTCATATCAAAATTAGAATTCGTATTAATTGATCTATTTTCACAATCACTCGAGCTAGAGGATGTCGCTGCATAGTCACTTGCTAAAATAAATTCCCAGTTGCTAGAAGCTTCATTGCTATTATTATCTGATTCAACGATTTCAGAACCAGAATGCATATTGTGATAGAGATTCTATCGCAGTGTGCATTTTCCCTGCGTCTTCTCCTTCTTGCACGATCTATGAAGAGGAGAGAACTATCACCGGCAGATCTGTACTCAAACTTCTGTTCTCCGTGGCGAATGAGGTCTATCACACATATCAGATAGTTTTTGCGTCAATTTTATAATTTCATCTTGCGTTAGCCCTCTTTTACGAGCCATTAGTATGCTTATACGAAAAATTCACGTAAAAAGAACAAAAATTTTTGGCAAAAATTGTTACCCGAGTGAAATCAAATCACATAGCAAAACCTGAAGTCCTTCTATTATGCATAACTTTTCACTGTTCGCTTTCCTTTAGAAAATGTACTGCAACCATTGCAAATCACGTGGCAAGCAGATCTGATATCATGCAGAGACAGTTTTTCCCCCTTCTTCCTTGCTTAGTTCGCAAAAACAAATTTAGTTTACAGAGAGCACATAGATAGCGATGAAACGCATTAGTATTTATTTTTTCTCGCAGGGGTCAAAATGACACCTGTCAGTAATTCTAGGTATAACCTTTAAGTTTGGGTGGGAATTTTTTTTCCTTTGAAAACTTTATCACACAGCACAATGATTTAGAAACGAGCTGATATGTGCATCACATGACTTCCTTTTTACTCCCAATTTAATGTCATTACCCCATTACTGTCAATTTTAATGTGATTCAATAGTTTATTCTCTAAATATCATCAACAGTGGCTAAATTGAAATCGGATGAAAAAAAAAATCGCACACTTTGTCGCTAAGTTGGTGACAAAACTTGGCGAAAAAACACTGGCGATATATCGCCAAGTGTCCGCGAAATTATTACACCACTCGAGTTTAAATCGAAATTAACAATGATCCCCCCCCCCCCGAAAAAAGGCAAAATACCCCTTTAGAAACACCGGAATGCAACCAAAAAGGGAGCCAGAAGAATTCTACGACAGGGGGATCTCTAATTTAGTGCTGCGATAGGACAAATGTCTGAACCGGTATGGTGACTATGTGGAGAAATAATGTAAGGTACGTAGTACGCTACATATGCAATGCAAATACCTGTATGTACCTCATTTTCGGCAAATAAAAAATAGGCGCAAAGACTTCTTGATTTGCCCTCGTATAGTAATGAAATAGCATTGAAAAAAGTCGAGATTTGTATTGAATTTCTAAGAGTAACATAAGAATATACCTTGCATGTTAGGGATTCTACGTACAAAAGACATGGAAATTTTAGCTCAAACTATAATTTTCAAATTTTCTGTGAAAGTAACAACTATTCTTACCTAATGAAGGTTTTTTATTATGCCTCAGTGTATCTATAATGCATTTACACACCAAAATAATTAAAAAGGCCAAAAATATTTTGAAGGAATTATTTACTAAAAAAATGCAAGTTCATGAACATGTTAGAGACTCTAAATATTTGTGACATTTGAGAATGAGTATTGTTTAAAATAGTTATAACAGTATCTAACCAACAACAATACTATCTCATTGCTCAATAGTTTCAATTATAGAATTAACTGTTTTGTCTATTTTTTCATCAATACAACAAGTTGATGTGTACATCACATGACTTCCTTTTACACCAATTTAATGTTATTTCCCCAATACTGACATTTTTAACGTGATTCAATAGTTAACTTTCTGAACATCACCAACAGTGGCCATTTTGAAACCAGATTTTTAAAAAAAATTTAAAAAGTGCCCAATTTGTCGCCAAAACTTGGCGACCAAAAGACTGGCAATATATCGCCAAGTGTCCGCAAAATTATAACACCACCCGAGTTTGTATCGAAATTAACAATGATTTCCCCAAAAAAGGTGCAAAAGACCCCTTTAGAAACACCCGAATGCAATCAAAAGGGGAGGTGCACAACTAGATCTCACTAGGAGTCTGCGTACCAAATTTCAACTTTCTAGGACATACCGTTCTTGAGTTATGCGAGATACATACATACATACGTACATACAGACATCACGAGAAAACTCGTTGTAAATAACTCGGGAATCGTGAAAATGGATATCTCGCGTGTCTATACGGTCTGAGTCCCTTATCCACGTGTTGTCGAGTCGAAAAAAAAAAAACTCAACATTCATTCGGGGGCGAGTAAAATGGAAATTAAGGTCGATTTTTGAGCGAAATTTCTTTCGCATATACAAAACTTCCTTTTTTGTAAAAGGATGTAAAAATCATGAATGGATTAAGAAATTTCTGAAGATATGAAAGAGCAGTTAGTAAAAGAAGCTTGCTTAAGGTCAAAATTACCCCTTCCGTAATTCTAGTGTTAATGAGCACAGAATGATGCGACTCATTTCAAAGAGGGATAAATATTTAACGAATTTTGGTTATTTTTTTTTTTTTTTTTTTTTTTTTTGAAGAATGTCGAATAAAGCCCGTTTTATATTCTCTGCTTCGTTATTTATTGACTGACCCTCATAGATTTGGAAGACTCGGCGCAAATGTGGATAGTCTTCAACATTATGAAAGCATAGAACAGAACCGTAGAGGTTGGCTACACAGCTGAAAATTAGCACAGTTGTTCCCCGGGCAAGCCGGTACACGGCGCACGTGTTCCTTGCGGTATGCGTGCAAACTACAGGTGTCTAAAACAAAACGGGTCTAACTTAAAAAACCCGCCTCGTATAAGAAATATACAAACAGCCTGGTTATCTCATCCACAAACTGCAGTTTTACCCTTGCTGTGCACTCATCAGTCAGGAATAGGGAATAAACGAGCTGGAGGTAGATGTCATCTCATTAAAGCTGAAAAAATATCCTGGAATGGCGGTTCATTGCATGTGTTGGTGGTTGAAAGTGGAACTAAGAGAATGTACTGGTCAGTCGGTATGTTGCATGCGTTGGCAGTTGGCGATTTTTGTTTATACTGTTATCCCATAGAAAAGAAAACTTTTACAAACATCAATCAGACCAACAAATGTTTAGCACATATAATCTTAAGTGCTGATGACATACATAAATGCTTGTTTTTATAGTTCTATAAAATGATCACTTTTCATTCTAATAAAAAAAATGTATTGCATATTTAAATTACCTCATGTCTTTAAATCATTGACTGCATGAAAACTATTAAAGAAAAATTTAAAATTCAATGAAAAAACAAAAGAGTTGGTGTGACTAACATTGCCTTGTTTAAAGAATTAAATTTAATTTTTATCAATTTCAGTAATAATGTTATCAACATTATTTCCAGAATAAACTCAGAGGCACAAATGATATTTATAACTGAATTTTTTTGGTTTAAATAACTGGTTTTCATTCCATTTAATATGGTACAAATCATACCAAAATTAACCCACCATGCTCAAATTACGTCATGAGGCACTATGGTTTTTCCTTAGCATATGTTTTTCTCAAGTGTCTTTTAAGAATACCTGCCTGAGGAATTCTTCAGAACTAGCAACACGGTAACATTGCTTTTCGTTAACATGGATTTTAAAGTGCCTTTTCAGTTTTGCTAACTCAACTGACCATTGATTGGCTCAACTGACAGCCCACTAAGCTCAACCGACCTTTGATATGCTCAACTACTGCCCACTGAGCTCAACTAACAATTGATTGGCTCAACTGACCGCCCACTAATTTCAAAATTTCAACTGACCTTTGATTGGCGCGACTGACCGCTCCACTAAGCTCAACTGATCATTGATTGGCTCGACTACCGCCCACTACGCTCAACTGACCATTGATTGGCTCAACTGACCGCCCAATAAGCTCAATTGACCATTGATTGGCTCAACCGACCGCCCACTAATCTCAACTTAACATTGATTGGCTCAACTGACCTAGTTGAGAAAATTTCGTAGAGCACACTTAGCAAGAAAATGGATTTTCGCCAGTATGGGTTTTTTAGTGTTCTAGTCTAGAAATGCCTTAGTTCGATTGACTTCATTAAGTGGCTGAAAAATTTCCTGGCTTTGAATAAGATAAGAGGCAACGTATAGAAGTACTCAAGTTTCATCAACTGTCCAAAGAGAGCGGATAAAAAGCATGTTAATTGCACAAAATATAATTGAACCAAAAATAAAACTCAGGGGAGAATTTGTGCAGTTTTAAAGGTTATCCAATTTTGAAAAGTCCTGGTTTTAGCGGCTGTTACTATATTACGCTGTCACAAAATGTTTTAAGTTTTGTTGCTGTTACTATTCACCTACCTGGTCCCACATAACTCAAAACTTTGCCAACACTCAATGAAAAACAATGAGCGAGATGGCTTTAAATAAGCCACTTCTGTATGTATATCATAATTGTACTAGGGAACTATCCTGTTACTTAGAGCCAGAGCGATGCAAGTTCAAAAATGGCGATTTTCTGTTTATTTAGTACATTGTATGTGGAAGCTTATTCTGTATCGAGCTATGTAAACCGTAATTCTTAAAAAGAAAACCCTCTTTGCAATTTTTTACCAAGGTCAAAAGAGCGCGCATCCCATTCTTAGTATGTGCCAGAATAAGTCTTTCCTGTCTCCTGTAAAGTTGCGATTAAGTGACTTACGTCCGTCTGGCTCTGCGGTAGAGTTAACTATGAGACAATGAACGAGAAAAGTTCAAGTAAACCACTTCTGTATCCAGCTCATGACTGTACTAGAGAATAAATTACTGTCTGACCATCGATTACATGGAAAGGCTAATATTTGGTTATAGGCGGAAATGGACGTATCTATTAGTTTATAGGGATGTTAGTTATTTTCTTTTAGATGTGCACTTTTGCCTCTCTATTATTTAGTCCTAGTTTTGTAAAAATGAAAATTTGCTCACAGCAAAATTTTTTAAATCTAAAATATATTCGATCTATATTCTCACGGCAAAAATTAATTGATTTATTTATTCACAACAAAGTTTTGAGCTTACCGTTTTGCTTTTACGTTCCTGAACGATGAAAATATTGTATTATCTTTTTGTTGTTTCCATGGTAACTATTTTTGTTTTCCTTTATTTTATTTTTAAGAATGCAATAAATGAATAAGGCACTAGTGACATTATAAAGCGCGTGCATCAAAATCCCATCGTTATTTTCCCTTCTCCCCTGCTAGATTCATTCAGATGGAATCGTCTTTACTTGGCAGATTGCCGAATTACATACAATCCGTTGTCAAACAGTATAAGTCTCAGCATAGTGAACAGCCAAATGTGTGAGAAAACAAGTATTGTCAAAATCACAACAATTTTCTCTGTTAAGAACAATTTAATAGCTTCTTTGAAATTCCGAATACAAGTTTGTAAGTGAGTTTATAAAATGCTTCCACCTAATGAAATTTTAAGGAATAAAATACACATTTCCAAAGTTTCAGTTGCAGAACAAATCACCAGATTTTTTAAAAAACCGTCGTTTTTTTTTTTTTTTTGTCTTGCATGAAATATTAAAAGTAGGGGAACGTGGTAAAAAGTGAGATATCGTGCCAATGTGAAATGATAAAGTATTAGCTTTGCTTTTAGCGCCACCTATCTGGTAACATTTTAACTATGTACTCACACATGTAGTCCATTCCAGTCAGGGAAAAAATACCGCGGAAGATTAAAGCATACGATAATACATGAAATTTTCAAAAATTGATACTCACATTGTAATATTTTGTTAAAAGTCAAAAATTATTTTTGAAAATGATAAAAGTTCTTGTTATTAACGTTTTAAATACTAATTGAGACCTTTTAATATTCTGTTCAGTATATATTTAGTTACGTATTTGACTTTTAAATATATTGCTCATTTAGTCAAGTGCATGCAGGGCAAAGTGAAATAGCGTATTTCATTTGCTCATTAAATAATTTACTGAATCACGCAATTGCTCATTTATTAATGAATACCTTTACATTCCTTTATTTCGTAATTCACTTATTTTTAGTGAATTACGAAATTATTTCTTACTACATTCACTCTTTTACTCAATCAATATTTTTTCTTCTTACATTAATCAATTAATTAATTTGTTTTGTTATCTTTTCATTTATTAATTCAATATTTTAATTACTGTTCATTTGATCAAAAATATTTTTTACAATCGAACAGAGAATATTTATTTTTCACTCTGCCCCATCTTAAAAAAAGTAAAAAATTTCCCTTGTTTTTTTGAAAGCATAAATTTAATGCCAAAATAAAAAAATTATTCAAATCGAAAACGTTCAGTAACCTTAACTATTTCACTTTGCTTCACATTCCCCTACTTTCTCTTTCCCGGGTTGAGAGTTTGGCTTTGAATACAATTTACGAGAAGATCGAATTCATCAGAATCAATTAAAAACACTTTTCACAGAAAGTTGGTTTTTTCCCAGAAGAAACATTCAAAAGTTCATTCAAATAAACATTGGGAAAGCTTTTTTGATAAAATTTATAATGATGAAGCGTTCTCCTGGTGTGCATTGTCAATTGCAAGTGTTGAAGATTTTTCAGTGTCTTCATATACACCAACATCATTTACATATGTTTTTTTGTTTGAATGCATTTTTAATTCTTTCCCTAGGAATCCTACTTGTGAAAATGCCTTCAAACAAATTGTACGAAAAAATGGCTTTTCACCAGTATGAGTTCTCAAGTGGCGTTCAGTTGAGCCAGTTGAGAAAAGGCCGTAGAACAAATTATACAGGAAAGTGGGTTTTCGTCTGAGTGGGCTCTCATGTGCTTTTTAAAGTTTCCAGATCCAAAAAAATCCATTTAGGCAAAACTCACAGGAATACGGTTTCTTTCCGGCAAGGGTTCTCAGATGTCTAATTAAATCTGAAGCGCGGGAAAATACTTTTGAACAATGATCACACGTGATTGGTTTCTCTCCAGTATGGATCATCAAATATACCTTTAAATGTGAAGCGTTGGAAAATGCTTTTGAACACTACTCACAGGAATACGTTTTCTAACGAGTATGGATCCTCAGATGTTTCCTGAAATGTGAAGCGTTGGAAAAGGCTTTTGAACACTGCTCACAGGAATACGGTTTCTCGCCAGTATGGGTTCTCAGATGGGTCTTTAAATTTGAAGCCCAGGAAAATTGCTTCGAGCAATGTTCACAGGCAAATGGCTTCTCGCCAGTATGGGTTCTCAGATGTCGAATTAAATGTGAAATGTCGGAAAATGCTTTAGAACAATGATCACAGGAATGAAGTTTCTCGCCAGTATGGATCTTCAGATGTCGATTTAAATGTGAAATGTTTGAAAATGCTTTAGAACAATGATCACAGGAATGAAGTTTCTCACCAGCATGGATCCTCAGATGTACGTTTAACTGTGAAATTTTGGAAAATGTTTTTGGACACTGCTCACAGGAATGAAGTTTCTCACCAGCATGGATCCTCAGATGTACGTTTAACTGTGAAATTTTGGAAAACGTTTTTGGACACTGCTCACAGGAATACGGTTTCTCGCCAGTATGGATCCTCAGATGTGCCCTTAAGTTTGAAGCGTCGGAATATGCTTTTGAACAATGGTCACAGGAATACGGTTTCTCACCAGTATGGATCCTCAGATGTTTCCTTAAATGTGAAGTGTTGGGAAATGCTTTTGAACACTGCTCACAAGAATACGGTTTCTCGCCAGTGTGGATCCTCAGATGTAGCTTTAAATGGGATGGGGTGAGAAATTGCTTCGAGCAATGTTCACAGGCAAATGGCTTCTCGCCAGTATGAGTTCTCAGGTGTTCCTTTAAATGTGAAGAAGTGGGAAATTGCTTCGAGCAATGTACACAGGGAAACAGTTTCTCGCCAGTATGGATTCTCAGATGTGTCTTTAAACTTGAAGCCCAGGAAAATTGCTTCCAACAAAGTTCACAGGCAAATGGCTTCTCGCCAGTATGGGTTCTCAGGTGGGTCTCTAAATTTGAAGCCCTGGCAAATTGCTTCGAGCAATGTTCACAGGCAAATGGCTTCTCGCCGGTATGGGTTCTCAGATGCGTCTTTAATTGTGAAGCATAAGCAAATACTTTTGAACACTGTTCACAGTAATTACATTTTTTTGCATTATTGGTCTGCGTATGGCATTCCATTTCTTTACAGCAAGAAAGTGTTCATGAATGAAAAAAAAAACCTGATGATTTATTTTTGCTACAATGGATGCTCAAAAATTCCTTTAATCACTAAGCGTACTTAATTCGAAATCAAAAGATAGTTTGTTTTTATTTATTTTTTTTCGTACGAAGTCTCACGTTTAAGATGAAAAGAATTTAAGCGACATTGTTTTGCCAACTCTAATTCAATTCAATTTCAAGACGGGCTTTCAAGTACATAAAACAAATCAAGCTTTTTGTTCATGCAATTGTTCTTAGATTTTATTGCAGAAGTTTGTTTTTAATAAATTTTTTTTTCCGTACGAAGTCTCACGTTTAAGATGAAAAGAATTTAAGCGACATAGTTTTGCCAACTCTAATTCAATTCAATTTCAAGACGGGCTTTCAAGTACATAAAACAAATCAAGCTTTTTGTACATGCAATTGTTCTTAGATTTTGTTGCAGAAGTCAAGTTTTTTTAAAGTAGTCAGAAACGGGTCTTAATTCTTTTTTCTGTTTGATTGTTTCCCGGTTGCCACACTTAGCTTTGACAGCGTCATTATGAGAACTGTCTTTTTGTAAAATTGAACCAACCTAATTTTTAAGAACGAGGTTTTATAAGTACATATCTATTGGCTGTCCCCTATAACATCTCCTGCATACACAAAGATTTCCACATCACAGTTCTCACTTTTCTACCGTTCTCTTTCAATTTTTAAAACTTTCCACACGACACCTGATAAAAATTTACATTCAAAACAAGCTTTTGCAAAATAATATTGAAGTCAATGTTCTTTACCTAAGTAAGAACTACTACTACAAGAACTTGAATGCATAAAATTTGAGAATTTTACTAACGACAGTACGAAAAGAGAGTCGAGAATAGTAGCAGCCAAGCTTAAATTTTTTGAGATGCGCTGCAAGTTTCGGCTGCTCAGGAATGTATACAGTTCTTCATAAGTTATAATTTAAAAAAAAATTTAGAGGGATTTCTTCACACAATTACTTTGACATAATTCCTAAGACGAACGCCCAAACAATGGTGAATATCGGTGTAGGGAGCATCAAAGTCTGGCATCACACTTGTGGAAATCCAACAGCATGTATTTCAAATTATTGCTGAAAAAAATTAGAAGAATTAGAGTACATTAAAGAGAAAAACTTTAAGTAGAAGGGACACAGAATATTTAAAATTGTGCATTAGAAAGAAAACCATTCGGACGACAAGAAAAAACAATGTTTTAAAATGAAAAAAGAAAAAAAATCTTTTGCATTCAACGACACACGCATAGATTGTGAAGATCTTTTTATATACAGTAGAACCTCCTTTAAGGGACTCTAAATAAGGGACACCTCTATTTAAGGGACATTTTTTCTGGTCCCAGTCCCTTTGAATGGAGACCTGCATGTATTGGCCTCTGAATAAGGGACACTATTTAAGGGACAGTTACAGCAAAAACTTTAAAAAAAGAATGTGACTGCATACAAAGTATTAAATTATAACTGGAATTTAAGAGTCTAAAATTCAACTGGTGAAAGTTTAACATTAATGTGTAATGATAGGATTCATTTTTTCAGAGAATTTAATAATGCATGATGATGATGAATTATAAAATTCTTGCTGAAATTTAGGCATGTTTTTCCTTTTCCTCAATTTATTCGTGTGGGCTGACGGCCGATGGATGGTCAATGGCGCACGGATAACTATGTGTAGAAAATTTTGAAATGTAAACATTGAATGAAATTTTTATTGTATTGAATTTTAAGATATATAATATCTAATAAGTTTATGCAAGGAATGACTTCAAAATAATTAATGTGAGTTACAAAACTATACCATTGCCAAATTTTTTATTAAGTTTTAATTGTTAAAAGAATCAATTTTGAAATTTGCATAATTTTGAATTTCAATGGGTTTTAGCCTTTTATCTCTTAATGGTTTACGTTTATTACGAAACTAAACTCATTAAATACATTGAATATATAAACTTGAATACCTCCAAATAGGGACACCTCTATTTAAGGGACATTTTCTGGTCCCTGTCCCTTTGAATTGGGACCTCCATGTATCTGCCTCTGAATAAGGGACACTCTATTTAAGGGACAGTTACAGCAAAAACTTTTTCTTGCTGAAATTTAAGCATGTTTTTCCTTCTCCTCAATTTATTCGTGTGGGCTGACGGCGGATGTATGGTCAACGGCGCACGGATAACTATGTGAAGAAAATTTTGAAATGTAAACATTGAATGAAATTTTTATTGTATTGAATTTTAAGATATATATTATCTAACAAGTTTACGCAAGGAATGACTTCAAAATAATTAGAGTTACAAAACTATACCATTGACAAATTTTTTATTAAGTTTTAATTGTTGAAAAATCAATTTTGAAATTTGAATAATTTTGAATTTCAATGATTTTTAGCCTTTTATTTTAATGGTTTATGTTTATTACGAAACTAAACTCATTAAATACATTGAATATATAAACTCGAATACCTCCGAAGAAGGGACACCTCTATTTAAGGGACATTTTATCTGGTCCCAGTCCCTTTGAATGGAGACCTGCATGTATTTGCCTCTGAATAAGGGACACTCTATTTAAGGGACAGTTACAGCAAAAACTTTTTCTTGCTGAAATTTAAGCAGGTTTTTCCTTCTCCTCAATTTATTCATGTGGGCTGACGGCTGATGGATGGTCAACGGTGCACGGATAACTATGTGAAGAAAATTTTGAAATGTAAACATTGATTGAAATTTTATTGTATTCAATTTTAAGATATATGAAATCTAACAAGTTTATGCAAGGAATGACTTCAAAATAATTAATGTGAGTTACAAAACTATACCACTGCCAAATTTTTTATTAAGTTTCAATTGTTAAAAGAATCAATTTTGAAATTTGAATAATTTTGAATTTCAATGATTTTTAGCCTTTTATCTTAATGGTTTATGTTTATTACGAAACTAAACTCATTAAATACATTGAATATATAAACTCGAATACCTCCGAAGAAGGGACACCTCTATTTAAGTTACATTTTTTCTGGTCCCAGTCCCTTTGAATGGAGACCTGCATGTATTGAAGGGACACTATTTAAGGGACAGTTACAGCAAAAACTTTAAAAAATGAATGTAACTGCATACAAAGTATTGAATTGACTAGAATTTAAGAATCTAAAATTCAACTGATGAAAGTTTGACATTCACGTTTACAAATATGATATATTGTGAAATTGTTGCGAAAATTTGCATGAATGTTTTATACTCTTACCAGGAAACATCACGATCAAGGAAATTCAAAAAAATTCCAAATTGGTGGCATTCGAAAGAGCATTGGAAAACATGTTTATGGCACTGAAACTACGTGCCCTCGTGACCACGTTATCGAAATATGATGTCTTAAAAATTGCCGAAATTTTTAGTAAAGTCGCCAAATTTAGCGAGTTTTGTTCAGAAATGGAAGGTACGGCGCGAATTCAACATCTGCATCTGACAAGACATTTCACTTCCATATTTGGTCACCACCAAGGCGCGTGAGAAATATCGCATTAACTCTTTACTCGGGGTGACTACCATGGCGCGGGGTGTCGTGGCACAGACTGCGGCATTGAAATTTTTAGGGGCTTGTGTTCCGGGATATTAACGTGCAACTGTATAGGGGAAAACGCCACAGCCCGAAATATTTGTTTTATTTTATTGTAAAAACAAAGGAATTTTTTGTTATTCTTAAGACTGTTAAAAAACTGATGTTTAAAACTTTTATGCTTCTGCGGGTGAAATATTTCCACTGAAAGAGTTTTTTCGATGATGAAACTGTTTTGAAAAAAATATGATAACCGTAGAGAAACGGTAAACACACTTTAAAGTCTTTTTTTTTTTTTTTTTTTGAAAGTCGTAAATCTGAAGTCTTCAACAGTATCTAAATACGAAGAAAACGACATTTTTAAAGATTTCAAACCATGTTCTCAAATTAAAAAAAAAAAAAAACGATTTCTGTCAGTTATTTCCAGTGTGTTTTTCGTTATGTGTATCGTCTTCAAGTTATGTGTAAACCCTCTAACAAGTCAAATAAAAAAAATAAAAAAACTGTATCAATTTTTATTTTGCTCGTATTTGAATTCCCTTTTAACGTGAAACATAATTGGTAAAAGTGACTTCAGTATTTTTAAAAATGACTAAATAACATGCAATATGATGTGCATTTACGTTATAGCGACTTTCAGTTGCAGTGACAGACTTTTTCGAACTACAAGGGTTGTTGTTCTACGTCGACTAAAATTTTTGATAAGAATCTGTTATGAAGTAATTTTCGACATCGTTAGTTTTGCTGTGCAAATTTTTGACATTTACTATCCGTTGTTTTCTTTTTTTTAATAATTATTTTTTTTTATTTTAAATTAAACATTTTCGCTAGCAGTGGTCAGACAATAAAATTTCATGAATGATAATAACTTTTGAAAAAATAAATAAGAACTGGGATACTACAATCCATGATCATGTTCTTTCAACATCAAAAACTATCCATTTTATTTTCAATATATAAGCTTTAATAAGCATGTTTTTTTTTACCTATTCATATTAATTCTCGTACATAATTATTAATTACTTACATCACATTTCATTACAAGAGTACAAACTTAAATTAGTTAAGTAAAACACACTTGAAATGCACTTAAATTCTGAAATGCATTATTATCACGATTACAAAGTTAAATCCTACGTTCAATTTCGTTATAAAGTTGTAGCTCCTCTGGATAAAGCTCTCTAGTTTCCATTTCACAGGCTTCATAGTTACTTTTTAATTTTACCCACACAAGTAAAGTGTTAATTTGAAACATCGTTTACGCGCTTTGTAGATGACCAGAAATGGAAATGAGAGTCTTGCTAGACGCAGGCGATGAAATCACGTGGTATTTTCCATTTCTTGCCAAGTCTTTAAATTTGGCGAATTTTCGTAAGATTTAGACAGACTTTGATCCCCCATATCTCAAAAACAAAAGGACGAGGGCACACAATATTTGGGTCAAATTTTTTTCTAAAGATACTCTTTCGAATGCGACCATTTTTAACTTTTTTCATGATTACTGAACTCGTGATGTTTCCTGGTTAGTATTTTTTTCAAGTAGGCTAACAGCTGAAGGATAATCAACAGCTCATGAATAGCTTCATGCAAAAAGCTTGAAATGTGAACACTGATTGAAATTTATAACATATTAAATTTTAAATTCCATGAAATCAATTATTCTGTATCGAGCCATGCAAAACCGTAATACAAAAAAAAAAAAAAAAAAAAAAAAAAAACTCTTTGCAATTTTAAACCAAGGTCAAAAGAACGCACATCCCATTCTTAGCATGTGCCAGAATAAAAGTCTTTCCTCTCTCCTGTAAAGTTGCGATTAAGTGACTTACGTCCATCTGGCTTTGAGGTAAAGTTAACTATGAGACTATGAACAAGAAAGGTTTAAGTAAACCACATCTGTATCCAGCTCATGACTGTACTAGAGATCAAATTACTGTCTGACCATCGATTACATGGAAAGGCTAATATCCGGTTTATAGGCGGAAATGGACGTATCTATTAGTTTATAGGGATGTTAGTTATTTTCTTTTAGATGTGCACTTTTGCCTCTCTATTGTTTAGTCCTAGTTTTGTAAAAATGAAAATTTGCTCACAGCAACATTTTTTAAATCTAAAATATATTCGATCTATATTCTCACGGCAAAAATTAATTGATTTATTTATTCACAACAAAGTTTTGAGCTTACCATTTTGCTGTTACGTTCCTGAACGATGAAAATATTGTATTGTCTTTTCGTTGTTTCCATGGTAACTATTTTTGTTTTCCTTTATTTTATTTTTCAGAATGCAATAAATGAATAAAGCACTAGTGACATTATAAAGCGCGTGCATCAAAATCCCATCGTTATTTTCCCTTCTCCCCTGCTAGATTCATTCAGATGGAATCGTCTTTACTTGGCAGATTGCCGAATTACACACAATCTGTGGTCAAACAGTATAAGTCTCAGCATAGTGAACAGCCAAATGTGTGAGAAAACAAATATTGTCAAAATCACAACAATTTTCTTTGTAAGGAATAATTTAATCGCTTCTTTGAAATTTCTAATACAAGTTTGTTAGTGAGTTTATAAAATGCTTCCACGTAATGGAATTTTAGAGAATAAAATACACATTTCCAAAGTTTCAGTTGCAGAGCATGTCACAAATTTTTTTAAAAAACTTCCGTTTTTTTTTTTTTTTTTTTTTTTTTTTTTTTTTTTTTGTCTTGCATCAAATATTAAAAGTAGAGGAACGAGGGACAAAGTGAAATAGAGTGCCAATGGGAAACGATGAAGTATTAACCTTGCTTTTATCGCCACCTATCTGGTAACATTTTAACTATGTACTCGCACATGTAGTCCATTCCAGTCAGGGAAAAAATACCGCGGAAGATTAAAACATGCAATTTTCAAAAATTGGTACTCACATTGTAATATTTTGTTAAAAGTCAAAAATTATTTTTGAAAATGATAAAAGTTTTTGTTATTAACGTTTTAAATACTAATTGAGACCTTTTAATATTCTGTTCAGCAGGGCTGTGGAGTCGGAGTCGGAGTCGGAGTCGAAGAGTCGGAGTCGGACTGATTTTGGAATAAAGGAGTCGGAGTCGGAGTCGTTGGAAAACATGCCGACTCCGACTCTGACTCCGGGCTTCTTTTTTCCTTTCCTTTTCACTGACTCTGCTTGCATATCTTAAAAATTGATTACCAATTGGTTCGATTACATGTATAAAAAGATACTAATGAGAAAATAACTGCCATTATGGCAATCAGCTAGCTTGAATGCTTACCAAACTTTCTGTAGCCGTCCCCTAGTTTGCTTGCTTTTTAACTTAACTAATAGCAACTGTCAGCAAACGGTTTTGTTGAATAACATTTTCAAGTAATCACTTTCAAATAAAAATAGAAATATAGTGTTTTGTTCTATCTCAGTTTAAAATAGTAAAAGAAACGTAACAAATTAGTAAGTCGACGCCTGTAGCTAAGGTTGAAACGTTTAAGTATGATCGGCAAATTCAAAGAAGTTCTGGCTCGAAAGCACGAATCCAAAAGATACGATGAAATAATCTAATGTTTTTTTCTTTATTAAGACTATTTCTGTAAGCTTGGTTCTCACTAAAAAGTATGGAACAAAATAAGTGTAAAAAATTTCTTGATTACAACACTCAAGAATTGCAGTTAATCTTAAAATCTTCATATTTAGGTTAATTCTAAAGCAGCCAATAAAATTTAAATTAAAAATTTAGCGAAGAAGAAATATAGGTATAGTAAAAGCTATTCGTACAAATTTGTATACCGCCGCGTTTTGTGTAAAATTAGCTCCTGACGCATATGTGCCCTATTTTCGTTGAAATTTTATTGATGAAATATAATTTAAAATATATTCGTGAAAATTTTCAGAATTAAAGTATTTATATTTTTTATAAACTCTGAAATTAACTTTGGGTGTCATCTACTAGATGGATGTCACCAGGTGCAAACCACTCCCTCTCAGGAACTTGGATTTAGAAAAAAAGTTTTTTTTTCTCTCAAGTTACAGCTTTCAAAAATTGAAAGCACACGATTTGATCAATATATATTTGTTAAACATTAAAGGGGGGCAAATTACAGATAATCATTTTCAAAATTTTTAAAAGGGATTTTTAAGTCATCTCACTTTTTAACTCGTAACTATTGGAAAGTTTGATTTTTAAATTGAATTTCTAACGTTGTATGACGTCTTGGGTTTACAATAAAAAACAAAATGCTGAATTTTCATAAAAAGGAATTAATATTTCAATCTCTTTTAAGAGGTTTCCCCCCTTACCTTGAATGGAGAGAGGAAGTTTAAAAAATACAATTAAAAAAATTAAAAAAAAAATCCGGAGTCGGAGTCGGAGTTGGAGTCGGAGTCGGGCGTTTCAAAATCCAGGAGTCGGAGTCGGGGTCGGAGTCGGCCATTTTCCTTCCGACTCCGCAGCCCTGCTGTTCAGTACATATTTAGTTACGTATTTGACTTTTAAATACAGGGTGTTTCAAAATGAATAGCAGGGTTTTAACATGTTATAATATTTATTACACCAAACTTACAGCAACAAGTGATATATCAAATGAAAGAGAAACTCAAACAGTTTTGTTTGTTGGCATCAGTGCGCATGCGCGTGGAATGTTTCTGCTGCAATCCGTCTTCTTATCTGGATACTTTACAGCTATGGCTCTTCCCTCAACTGACACAAGATGAACCAGAAAACTTCATCTTTCAGCAAGATGGTGCACCGCCTCACTGGCATAATGAGGTACACGCAGGGGCGGCATTTCACCATTTCATTTGGGGGGTCGAGTTTCTTAAATATGTATAACCCAAAGCGAAACCAAACACACATTAGCTAACAAGAAGTTGTCATAAAATCGGTTTAGTATGAATAAAATTAGTGTTTAGAAACAATTAAAATTTTGATTCATTGACTAAAAAGTTATCATACAAAACAACTCGCTACTAAAGTTTTTATACCTTTTGGAAAAGTTATAATGCATGATTTTTGGAATTCGGAATCGTGTTACTAATCTATCCGTGCCCAATGTCGTGCTGTTTTGCCAGTTTAGCTAAATGGAAAAGGCATTTTTTTCCCCTTTGTGCTTCGAAAATATTTCTCTAACCTCCTGAGACATAAAAAAAAAAATCTTTCTCAACTAGCTGAACTGATTGTAATAGTTAAAAATAATTGAAGTAACACAAAGTTATGTATGAAAACACTTTTTATAGCTTGCTCTTCAAAAAATGTGAATGGCTTAAACTTTTCATCATTGAATAATCTAGTCATGTCGGCTCTCTCAGCTTCAATGAGATATCATCTGCCACCAGTTCTGTTATTCACTGTTCCAGACTGATGAGTCCATAACAAAGACGAAACTGCAGTCTCTGGATGTGAAAACCATTCTGTCGGTATATTGCTTGTAATTTTTCTTGCCTCATGCTAAAAATTTTACTCACAGTTGAAACATTTTATTTTTCGTTTTCAAAATCCAATCCAAATAAGCATAATCCCAGCCAACCATACAGAAAAATAATTATCATCACATCTTGTGTTAATTTCTTTCGAAACTGAAGCTATTACTTCATACAAAATATTCAAAAATCAATGTTTGACTTCACATCATCATGTGGATATTTGTCACTTTTTTTTTTTTTTTTTGCGCCTCTTTAAAATTGGCTCGGAGGAAGAACTTTTTTCAAGAATTTCCCGATTGATTGAAATATACATCTATAAAAAAAAATCTATTTTCAGTTTCAATTGTAGATTGAACTGTGGTAGTATGGTGCACAGATCAATTGTAGATTGAACTGTGGTTTGAATAGTCGAGTAGCGGATTGAAGATATAGGTTTTGATACGAGTAAAGCATTTTTCAAAAACCTTTTCCCGATGCAAGCAAATTGGATAAAAATTCAAACGAAGTCATACATGCTAAAGGGCATGAGTTTTTTCACCATTGAAAGAATCGTTTTGCAATAATACTTCCAGTCATCAAATCATTGCTTTGAAGTTATAGAGAAATGTTTTTATCGTTTTAACTTTTGAAGATTATCTTGTGTCACTCCACGATTGCATAATTATAAAGCCCCATAAAAGGTATTTGATTGATATGTCTTTTTTTATTCAATAATTAAATGTGCATTTTTAAGAAGTTTCTATGAAAGCATTATAATGTATTGAGCAGCTGAAACGTGTTTCTAGCAGAAGAAAGCGATGAACACTCATTAAATAAATATCCACTTAAAAAACGAGCGTAAAAAAATGTAAAATATCAAGGAATTTTCTTGTGAAAATCATGCTGCCACACCACTTTTCACGAGCCTCTCATATTGGACATACCATCGTTACACTGGGCACACAAGTGTGAAATATTTAACCTATATGAGGTAATGTCTTCTTCAGTTAAAATTAACCATGGTTCTCTATCAGTTTTCTATGTTCTGAAAAAGCCGAAAATACTTCATGAATTTCTAAACGAGATTTCCTTTAATGAACATTGATTTCCGACTTACATAATTGAATTCACCCATTTTCTATCATTCTGCTCAAAAAATTTGGAGGTGCAACCGCCCCCTCTTGACCCCCCTATTTGCCGCCCCTGGGTACACGATTGGCTTAACCTAACTGTACCCGACCGTTGGATTGGCCGTAAGGGGCCTAATGACAGGGCTTGTTTCCCATGGTCTCCACGGTCACCCGACCTAACGCCGTGTGATTTCTATCTTTGGGGGTTTATTAAGGACCGTGTGTATGTGCCTCCACTGCCAGCCGACCTTCCCGAATTAAGGAAAAGGATTGAAACAGCTGTTGCAGCAATTACTAATGAGACACTCATCAAAGTTTGGGAAGAACTCGCATATCGTCTTGACGTGTGCCGAGTGACGAATGGTGCTCACATTTAACACTTGTATGCTATTATGTAAAAAACTGAGTTTTTCTTTCATTTGATATATCACTTGTGGCTGTAAGTTTCGTGTAATAAATATTATAACATGTTAAAACCTCGCTATTCATCTTGAAACACCCTGTATATTGCTCATTTAGTCAAGTGCATGCCGGGCAAAGTGAAATAGTGTATTTTGTTTGCTCATTCAATAATTTACTAAATCACTCACTTCTTCATTTATTAGTGAATACCTTTACATTCTTTTATTTCGTAATTCACTTATTTTCTTATTGAATTCACTCTTTTACGCATTCAATATTTTTTCTTCTTACATTAATCAATTAATTAAATTGTTTTATTATCTTTTCATTTATTAATTCAATATTTTATTTACTGCTCATTTGATCAAAAATATTTTTTACAATCGAACAGAGAATATTTATTTTTCATTCTGCCCCATCTTAAAAGAAGTGAAAAATTTCTCTTGGTTTTTTAGAAAGCATAAATTTCCTGCCGAAAATAAAAAATTTATTCAAATCGAAAACGTTCAGTAACCTTAACTATTTCACTTTGTTTCACATTCCCCTACTTTCTCTTTCCCGCGTTGAGAATTTGGCTTTGAACACAATTTACAGGAAGATCGGATTCATCAGAATCGATTAAAAACACTTTTTACAGGAAGTTAGTTTTTTTCCCAAAAGAAACTTTCAAAAGTTCATTCAAATAAATATTGGGAATGCTTTTTGATAAAATTTATAATGATGAAGCGTTCTCCTGGTGTGCATTGTCAATTGCAAGTGTAGAAGATTTTTCATTGTCTTCATATACACCAACATCATTTACAAGTGTTTTTTTGTTTGAATGCATTTTTAAGTCTTTCCTAGGAATCCTCCTTGTGAAAATGCCTTCAAACAAATTGTACAAAAAAATGGCTTTTCTCCAGTAGGAGTTCTCAAGTGGCGTTCAGATGAGCCAGTTGAGAAAAGGCCATAAAACAAATTATATAGGAAAATGAGTTTTCGCCTGTGTGGGCTCTCATGTGCCTTTTAAAGTTTCCAGATTCAAAAAATCCCTTTAGGCAAAGTTCACAGGAAAACGGTTTCTCTCCGGTATCGGTTCTAGGATGTCTAATTAAATCTGAAGCGCTTTAAAATGCCATTGAACAGGATCCTCAGATGTACCTTTAAATGTGAAGCGTTGGAAAAGGCTTTTGAACACTGCTCACAGGAATACAGTTTCTCACGAGTATGGCTCTTCAGATGTTTCCTTAAATGTGAAGCGTTGGAAAAGGCTTTTGAACACTGCTCACAGGAATACAGTTTCTCACGAGTATGGATCTTCAGATGTTTCCTTAAATGTGAAGCGTTGGAAAAGGCTTTTGAACACTGCTTACAGGAATAGTTTCTCACGAGTATGGATCTTCAGATGTTTCCATAAGTGTGAAGCGTTGGAAAAGGCTTTTGAACACTGCTCACAGGAATACAGTTTCTCACGAGTATGGATCTTCAGATGTTTCCTTAAATGTGAAGCGTTGGAAAAGACTTTTGAACACAACTCACAGGAATAGTTTCTCACGAGTATGGATCTTCAGATGTTTCCTTTTTAAATGTGAAGCATTGGACAATGCTTTTGAACACTACTCACAGGAATACGGTTTCTCACGAGTATGGATCCTCAGATGTTGCCTTAAATGTGAAGCATTGGAAAAGGCTTTTGAACACAACTCACAGGAATAGTTTCTCACGAGTATGGATCCTCAGATGTTTCCTTAAATGTGAAGCGATGGAAAAGGCTTTTGAACACTGCTAACAGGAATACGGTTTCTCGAAAGTGTGGGTTCTCAGATGTGTCATTAAATTTGAAGCCCAGGAAAATTGCTTTGTTCACAGGCAAATGGCTTCTCGCCAGTATGGGTTCTCAGATGTCGATTTAAATGTGAAATGTCGGAAAATGCTTTAGAACAATGATCACAGGAATGAAGTTTCTCGCCAGTATGGATTCTCAGATGTCGATTTAAAGGTGAAGTGTTTGAAAATGCTTTAGAACAATGATCACAGGAATAAGGTTTCTCACCAGTATGGATCCTCAGATGTGCCTTTAAGTTTGAAGCGTCGGAATATGCTTTTGAACAATATTCACAGGAATGAAGTTTCTCGCCAGTATGGATTCTCAGATGTCGATTTAAATGTGAAAAGTTTGAAAATGCTTTAGAACAATGATCACAGGAATAAGGTTTCTCACCAGTATGGATCCTCAGATGTGCCTTTAAGTTTGAAGCGTCGGAATATGCTTTTGAACAATATTCACAGGAATGAAGTTTCTCGCCAGTATGGATTCTCAGATGTCGATTTAAATGTGAAACGTTTGAAAATGCTTTAGAACAATGATCACAGGAATAAGGTTTCTCACCAGTATGGATCCTCAGATGTACGTTTAAATGTGAAATTTTGGAAAATGCTTTTGGACACTGCTCACAGGAATACCGTTTCTCGCCAGTATGGATCCTCAGATGTGCCTTTAAGTTTGAAGCGTCGGAATATGCTTTTGAACAATGGTCACAGGAATATGGTTTCTCGCCAGTATGGATCCTCAGATGTGCCTTTAAGTTTGAAGCGTCAGAATATACTTTTGAACAATGATCACAGGAATGAAGTTTCTCGCCAGTATGGATTCTCAAATGTCGATTTAAATGTGAAGCGTTTGAAAATGCTTTAGAACAATGATCACAGGAATAAGGTTTCTCACCACTATGGATCCTCAGATGTACGTTTAACTGAAATTTTGGAAAATGCTTTTGGACACTGCTCACAGGAATACGGTTTCTTGCCAGTATGGATCCTCAGATGTGCCCTTAAGTTTGAAGCGTCGGAATATGCTTTTGAACAATGGTCACAGGAATACGGTTTCTCACCAGTATGGATCCTCAGATGTGTCCTTAAATGTGAAGCGTTGGAAAAGGCTTTTGAACACTGCTCACAAGAATACGGTTTCTCGCCAGTGTGGATCCTCAGATGTACCTTTAAATAGGAAGGAGTGAGAAATTGCTTCGAGCAATATTCACAGGAAAATGGCTTCTCGCCAGTATGAGTTCTCAGGTGTTGCTTTAAATGTGAAAAAGTGGGGAAATTTCTTCGAGCAATGTACACAAGCAAACGGTTTCTCGCCACTATGGATTCTCAGATGTGCCTTTAAGGTTGAAGCGTCGGAATATGCTTTTGAACAATGGTCACAGGAATAAGGTTTCTCGCCAGTATGGGTCCTCAGATGTCGATTTAAATGTGAAGCGTTGGAAAAGGCTTTTGAACACTGCTCACAAGAATACGGTTTCTCGCCAGTGTGGATCCTCAGATGTACCTTTAAATAGGAAGGGATGAGAAATTGCTTCGAGCAATGTTCACAGGCAAATGGCTTCTCACCAGTATGAGTTCTCAGGTGTCGCTTTAAATGTGAAAAAGTGGGAAATTGCTTCGAGCAATGTACACAGGCAAACAATTTCTCGCCAGTATGGACTCTCAGATGTGTCTTTAAACTTGAAGCCCGGGAAAATTGCTTCCAACAAAGTTCACAGGCAAATGGCTTCTCGCCAGTATGGGTTCTCAGGTGGGTCTCTAAATTTGAAGCCCTGGCAAATTGCTTCGAGCAATGTTCACAGGCAAATGGCTTCTCGCCGGTATGGGTTCTCAGATGTATCTTTAAATGTGAAGCATAAGCAAATACTTTTGAACACTGTTCGCAGTAATAACATTTTTTTGCATTATGGGTCTGCGTATGGCATTCCATTTCTTTACAGTAAGAAAGTGTTCATGAACGAAAAAAAAAAAAAAAACCTGACGATTTATTTTTGCTACAATGGATGCTCAAAAATTCCTTCAATCACTAAGCGTACTTAATTCGAAATCAAAAGATAGTTCTTTTTTTAAATTTTTTAATTTTTTTTTTAGTACGAAGTCTCACATTTAAGATGAAAAGAATTTAAGCGACATAGTTTTGCCAACTTTAATTAAATTCAATTTCAAGACGGGCTTTCAAGTACATGAAACAAATCAAGCTTTTTGTACATGCAATTGTTCTTAGATTTTGTTGCAGAAGTCAAGTTTTTTTAAAGTAGAGTCAGAAACGGGTCTTAATTCTTTTTTCAGTTTGATTGTTTCCCGGTTGCCACACTTTGCTTTGACAGCGTCATTATGAGAACCGTCTTTTTGTAAAATTGAACCAACCTAATTTTTAGGAACGAGGTTTTATAAGTACATATCTATTGGCTGTCCCCTATAACATCTCCTGCATACACAAAGATCTCCACATCACAGTTCTCACTTTTCTACCGTTCTCTTTCAATTTTTAAAACTTTCCACACGACACCTGATAAAACTTTACATTCAAAACAAGCTTTTGCAAAATAATATTGAAGTCAATGTTCTTTACCTACGTAAGAACTACTACTACAAGAACTTGAATGCATAAAATTTGAGAATTTTACTGGCGACAGTATGAAAAGAGAGTCGAGAATAGTAGCAGCCAAAGCTTAAATTTTTTGAGATGCGCTGCAAGTTTCTGCTGCTTAAGAATGCATAAAGTTCTTCATAAGTTATAAATTAAAAAATTTAGAGGGATTTCTTCACACAATTACTATACTTTGACATAATTCCTGAGACGAACGCCCAAACAATGGTGAATATCGGTGTAGGGAGCATCAAAGTCTGGCATCACACTTGTGGAAATCCAACAGCATGTATTTCAAATTATTGCTGAAAAAAATTAGAAGAATTAGAGTACATTAAAGAGAAAAACTTTAAGTAGAAGGGACACAGAATATTTAAAATTGTGCATTAGAAAGAAAACCATTCGGACGACAAGAAAAAACAATGTTTTAAAATGAAAAAAAAAAAAACTTTTGCATTCAACGACACACGCATAGATTGTGAAGACTTTCTTTTTATATACAGTAGAACCTCCTTTAAGGGACGCCTCCAAATAAGGGACACCTCTATTTAAGGGACATTTTTTCTGGTCCTAGTATATTTTCAGAGGTCTTTTTAAATGATATCTTATGTATTAAATATGTGACGGTTATATTCGGTTTTAACGAACTTGGGTTATGTGTGGCAAAGTGAATGAGTTAGGATGACTGAACTTCTTCAAAATGAACAAATTGGAAGTTTTGGAATGAAGGCTTTCACGGCCGGTGCTAATAACGTTGTAAGATTCCGGGCTGTTGTGCCATGGTCTGAGTGTTGTCCAAACGTTTCAGCCGCATCTGCGGCGACCATCGACAGTGTTAGCGTGTTTGAAGCTTCCAAGGAAACGACTTCTTGGTAACTGACGCAGATATCGAAATGTTGTCTTTATTTATGTGGGAAGAGCTAGCACTCCCTTTGTTCTGGGCCAGGATTGTCTGATGAACGTTCATCCTTGTTTCTATTTGGCTGAAACTTGAGCTCTCTTCATTCTGGTTGAGGATTGGCTGCTGGGCGTCGGTCGCTGTTTTTGATTGGCCAGAAGTATCTCTCGTGATAATCCGTAGTGTGTTGATCTTAATTCCTTCTTCCTTTTTGTTAAAATTGTTGGGATGTTTGAAAATTTTGATGGTTTCTCTGTTTAATTTGGCGCAATAGTGGGAAGTCCTAAAAAGCATTTTGGTTTCTTTGAATTTAATGTCATGGGTGTCATCACTAAAAGCGACAGCTGATTTCACAGGCCCCAGGCCTAGACGGCAATTTCTTTGGTGTTCTTTTATCCTTGTACTAGTGGTACTTGCACGACTTTGCCCGCAGTAGAAAAATTAAAAAGTCTTTCAGTTTGCCTGTATATTTACAAATAATGTATGGTGAATTTCTCGCCAATTGGCTTGCCCATGTTGCGGTTCCCACGTTATGATAACTTGGTAATTTACTCGTCCATCTTATGATATACTACAAACTAACTTTGTGCCAAATTTCATGAAAATCGGCCGAACAGTCTAGGCGCTATGCAGGTCACAGAGATCCAGACAGAGAGACTTATAGATTTATTATTAGTCGCTTAGATTAACGCTTCTTTTTGTTGTTCCAATGTAGGCCAATCCGCAGGAACATGGGATCTTGTAAACTCCTGCAACAGACAAAGGATCTCTCGCATCTTTCACTGATTGTAGTAAGTCGCTGACTCGATGGATGGGCTTGAAAACAGTCTTGATTTTGTGTTTGCACAGCTCTTTCAATTCTGTCAGTGATGTCCTCAACATAGGAGAGGTAGGCTGTAGAGTTGACCAGTTCTTCAGATGGCTTGTCTTTCCACTTTGGGGTGAAAAGCTCTTTTGATTTCTTGCTTCGAAATTAAATCATATACCAAAAATTGTGCAGATAGCGATCCTTATACGGATCGCTATCTGGCAGGGGTAGGCCAGAGGAGGCGCCGCCTGCCCTGGGAAAAGCTTCGCCTCCCCTAAGCAAATATTTTTTTTTAAAGAGAAGTGTTTTGCTTTGTCCGTAAAATGAAATTAACTTCAATGTCAAAAATTGCATTGCTAAAAAAATAACTTTTTGAATCACATCGGATTTCGAAACTCCTTCTTGACTACTTCCCTGTAGAACTAGCCCGTGTCTATACCCTGCCAAAGAAAGGCTTCCAGAAAAATTACCCCAAGGTATATACTAAGTCACCCTGTTATTCAGGGTCTGCTGTCGTCGCCAGTACATCGTAAAGGCTGTCAGTGACAGAGATCTATCGGGAATTGGGACTGATTAGCTTTGAGCCATTCAAGAGATTTGTCCAAGACCCAACCCTGTTGTGCCATATGGAATGAATTGATACACAAAACTTTAAAATTCTGGTCCCCCCCCTTTTTTTTTTTTTTTTTGCTTTGTCTCTAGTTCCGAGAAGTCCGTCGGCGGAAGACTAAAAAACACGTGCTCTAATTTTTGGTCCGATGACTTTAGGTGCTAGGCCCATATCGTTTAGTTTATTAATTGTAAATCATTTCCCTATTTCACTAATTTCTTATATGTGTGAAAATATATGCTGTGTATTTTTATGTAATTACCTACTAGTCACGTACTGCTTAGTTGTTGCCATGGTGATTGTGAAAATTATTATTGAAAAGTAGTTGAAAATGAAAAAGTTTTAGCGCCAATAGCGCTTCTGTAATTATAATCAGTATAAAGAAGTTGAATTAAACCGCATAAGAATTTTAATCAACACTAGGCTTCTATTGAAAGTCTTGTCCAAAACTAGTACGTCCGTTACAATTCACAAAAACGTCTAGTTCTCAGATTTATTCTATGCATGAGGACAAAAACATGTACAGGGTGAAAGAAAATATTAGGCTTGATTTAAAGATGCCAAAATTTTAATCAGCAAATTAATAAATGAGCTAGAAACCATCTTGAACTGTTGTATTTTTCTTGCAAATGGTACCTCCGTTACTCTGATTTTGCCCTATTACTATTATTTGTCTGTCCAAAATATATTTTGGCCAACCCTGGACATTCATCTTGGCTACCCTGGACATTCATCCTTGGCTGCTCTGCATACGGACTTCAATCACCATCCGCGACAGAAGAGGGGTGTGCTGAAAACTTTATTCGTTAGGGCCAACAGAATCTGGGAACCAACTGCTATTGAGAAGGAACTTTCCCACCTCACTGAATTAAAATTAGATCGCGCAAACGATAATTTTCATGATATAAAATTTCTGTTCCATTAGGCTTAAAAACGCTTTTAAATTTTTTCCCGGCCTTATTATTATTTTTTTTTTAATTCAAAGGAAGTGAATGTACTCAATGGACAGAGCCGGCCTTAAGCCGATTAGAGCAAAAGAGCCCAATGGGGCCCCGCGCCAGCAGGGGCCCAGCTCTAAAAAAAATTTTTCTTAAAAATAAATAGGAAAATAAAGTAAATAAAAAGTTGAAAAATGAACTTAAATTATCATATGCTTAACTGAAATTTAATTTGCTGGTATGGAGCTACTTTCAGCGCGATTAAGGGAATAGGGGGAGTTTCCTGAGGCTTTTAGCATCCCTATTAAAGTTAGCAAATGTATGTCCAAAACTACTTCAAATAAATTTCCAGAAGAAAAAAAATAAAACATATAGTCAGTTGAACATTTTTAAATCCATATCTAAGGCCGTACCTGCAGTACCTTATAACTTCTGGTCAAGAGAAAGCAACTAAGTAGTAGGGAACAAAAGTACAAATTTTTAATGATTATCAGCAATTAATAAGGTCCGCAATAACGTAAGAGTAAAGGGTCCCTATCCCAGGATCTTACTATCACATGGGAAATGCAGAAATTTACCCGAAACTCCGAAATTTCAGGAATTTCCAAAGCTGTCTTTTTAATTTATTTCATTTAAATATTGACTTTTATAATTGACTTGCTTTCTTTATTTCTGTAGATAAAAAACCTTAAAACTCAGCAGCAAGGACAATTTCTTTAAAACAAAATTAACACTAACGTAGGTACAATTCTGAAAAATAAATAAATAAATGATAAACTTCAAATACTGATTGTTTAATAAGCGTAAAGCATCTCCATAACAATTTTAAAGAAAGCAAATTGCCATTCTTCTTCTAACGTTTAAATACACATAGCCTGGAATATGGTTTTTATATCTTCAAGGCCAAAAAATTTCTCGGGGCAGCCATCAAACCCTGAAATATCTCTTAAAGTGACTGAAGATGCGTTTTGAAGACTTCAATTTCAAAAAAGTCAGGAGAAGGCTACTCAAACGTCCACTCTTACCTCAACTTTATCACAAAAAAATGACCAAAATTATATCATTCAGTTTTCAATTTTAAAGAATTTCCAAGGGAGGAAGATTCATAAATTTCACGACCCTCCTCCCCTTCTGCTCATCTAAAGTCTCCAAAGGTAGCCTAAAACAGTGTTTTTAAGATTTAAATTTTGGAATATTTCATGAGGAAGGCCTCTGAAACCTTTTTTCTAACTAATGACCCCCTTCTTTAGCATCAGCACAATAGCTTAAAATTTCTCTTTTAGAAAATACTGCCACGAGAAAACCCTCAAACCTTTCCTTCCCATGGATAGCATAAAATTGATTTCAGTTTCGAAAAAATTCCGGGAGGAATCTCCTCCCTTTTTCTCTATTGTTACCAAATAGGGCCGAAAATTGAGTTTTTAACACTTCAAATTTTAAAATTTTTCGAAGAGTCACTGAATCCCGTAACGTCACCACTGATAATCTAAAATTGCGCCTTAAAGCCCTCGAGTTTGAAAGTTTTCCGCAGAAGATCACCAGATTCCTTTCTTCTCCATTTTCATCAAACATCACCTAATTGAGACCAAAATTTCTGACAGGAGCCTCTAATTCCCTATCGTTACCAAAATTAATCTAAACTTATCTTAAGTTTTAAAAATAATTCGGTAGGCAGGAAAACTCCGCCTCTTCCCATTTCCCTTCATTTTACACAAAATTGTCCAAATTTACGATTCTAGACGTCTGCTTTGAAGATTCTTCCGGGGACCTTGGGTGATTTATCTGACCTATAACATCCTCCCCTCCCCAAAAAGAAAAAAAACCTCATTTCCGTACCGAAACTGCGTTTTTAAACTTCAATTTCGAAAAATTTTCAAGAAGAGCTCTCCCGTTCCCTGCAATTCCGTTCCGCTTCTTACATCCCAAATACTTTTTTTTTTGCATGTAGACTAAAATTGCTTTTTTAGAACTAATAAATGTTGGTGCATTTTCCTTTTCCGTCTAAGCTATAAATTGCGCACATAGGTGGCTCGTACGAGATGGGTAGGGGAGGGGAGGGGGGGGGGCAACCGTTCACTCACTTCCAACGGTGAAGGGGCGTGCCCCTCTCTTCTCAAAGTTGTACAATAATGATCGATAAAAAAAATGATTTTTTTTCTGGGTGGGTTGATTTATTCCACGAAAATAAAAACTAAAAATTCCAACTAAATGGACTTTTCTCAAGTTATTTCACGTCAATCGAACTTTAACCGTTTACCCGCCAATGTTCCAAAAATGGAACATCATATTTAAGTGAAAATTTTCCCAAGAAATAACGTTAAAATAAACAAGTTTTTTTTAACACAGTTTAGTCTTATTTCAAAGTATTTTTTGATTTCCTGCTTGATTGTTTATATGTTTTCAATTATTTATTGCGATTTTTCAAAGATGAGTGTTTTTTTAGCTTTTTGCAACTTTTTCTTATAAAATTTACCAAAAATTGGTTTTTTCAGAAAATGTGATGATATTTATTATAGTTGTGAAAAATACTTCAATGTATGATTTTAAAATGCTTGTAGAAATGTACAATGATATTTCCGAAAGGTGTACCCCTTCAAAATAGCATGTTCCAATTTTGGAACATTGGCGCTTTTAGGGAGTCAAATTTCCAAGAAGTAAATCGTTCGATTTCCAAGGGGAAATTTCATTTTTCGTAATATATGTTTCTTTTTTTTTTCTCATTTTGAATGTACTCTGATGTAGATGTTGGCAAAACCAAGTAAGTTTATATTTTGAAAGGATATGACGTTTCGTTTCGTTAGCAAAGAAAATAATAAGTCTTCTGTTTGACCGACTATATGGCTCCGAATCCACACCTGCTCGGACAGCTGCATTGTCACGTAATAATAAAAAATAATATTAGTGAGAGTTTTATTCTTCATATTTTAAATGCAGTTCAATAATTCGCTAGCTTTGTTTTCGGGCGAAACGAAATTCTGTTTGACGAATACCAACTGTTCATAAATGTTAAAAAATGTCTACAAGATTTCTTACTGTAGAACAAGCTGTGGCTTATTTAGAGACATTGTCAGATTCGGATTTGTCAGATGTAGATATATGCCAATTACCCCCTGATGAACTAGGCAATATCACTGAGGAAGAATTGTTGACAGAGATGAAATCCTACAATTTTTTGGTTTGTTGCTATTGAGTGGGTACCATTCTGTTCCTTCTGAAGATATGTATTGGAGCAGTGCAGAAGATACATCTGTGCCAATTGTACTAACAGTTATGCCTCAAAATTGTTTTCGAAAAATAAAAAACAACTTTCATTTGATGGACAACCATGAATTAAAACAAAATGACAAACTAAGAAAAGTTTTCCTTATTTACGAAGAATTGTGTAAAAACCCTCAACAATTTGGTGTATTTCATGAAAAATTAAGCATAGATGAATCTATGGTTCCCTACTACGGTCGGCATTCATGTAAAATGTTTATTAGATGAAAACCAATAAGATTCGGCTTCAAAATTTGGATGCTGTGCTCTTCAAGTGGATACCCATATTCCATGGAGATTTATTCAGGCAAAAAAGAAGGATCCCCTGATGTGCAATTAGGATCCAGAGTTGTAAATGATCTATTATCAGTTTTGACTGACACGTCTAAGCATGAAGTATACTTTGATAACTTTTTTACATCATATGACTTAATTTCTCAGCTATCAAAAAAAAAAAGTGTACGAGCAACAGGAACAATTCGTGAAAACCGAACTGGCCATTGTCCACGGAAATCCAAAAAAGCCCTTTCTAAAGAAGATCGCGGAAATTTTTACTATCGATCTGATGGATCAGTGTACATGTGCAGCTGGAAAGATAATGCAGTGGTTACAGTAGCATCTAATTGTTATACACATGAGCCACTTGCATCTGTAAAATGTTACTCAAATGCGCAGAAATGCAAGATAGATGTGCCACAACCTCATCTTATCAAGAGATACAATGAAGGAATGGGGGGTGTGGACGTCTTGGATAAACTTTTAGGGAGCTACAGACCTCATTTGAGGAGTAAAAAATGGTGGTGGAATCTTTTTAGTAATGCGCTGAATATTTCAGTTGTAGCTAGTTGGTTACTTCATTGTGATTTACACGAAGTCAAGATGAAGCATTTAGAGTTCCGAAGAGAAATAACTCACCTCCTTAGAAAAAAAGTACGAGTGGAAAGTCCTCCAGGGCCTCGTTGTCATTTACATAAACGGTCAAGAATGTCTGATGGACATTATATTGTATCTGCATCCCAAGGACGTTGCGTGGTGTGCAAAAAAATACGACTAAGAAATGTTTCCATTGCGACAAACGACTTCACCAGCAACGCTTCCTTTCATATGATGGGCATTAGATATTTCAGTATTGGATTTTCTGAATTCTGATATGTACACAAATGCAATTTAAAATATTATTTTTTCCGCAATAAAGTATGCTAAGATAAAAACCGCATTCAAAACCTCTTAGTTTAAAAAAATTCTCTGAAAAAAAAAAACTTCATGCAAAACGCCAATGTTCCAAAAATGGAACACACTGAAAATCATAGTAAAAATTTTTTTTCTGGAAATTTTATTTTATTTCTGTATTTACTAGACATAAATAGACATAATTTCAAAAAATTACTCAAATTTGATCATCCGTCAATAGTTCGGCGGTTAAACGGTTAAATTGGTGGAGGCAAGTCTACAGTGGCCATTTGGACAGGTTTTGGTGGCCATATTCTACATTTTCTGGCGGTAATCAGTCATGTTAAAATCCCATAATATCGTCCAGTTTTACAAAAAAAAAAAAAAAAAAAAAAGGAAGAAAAAAATCAGCATCAGGTGCGCCGTTCCCTAACCCCACACTTCTTTTGACCCCACAATTTTCTCGTGCACCAACCGCATGTGATTGGGCATAAAGATTCACAGAGCTACTTTTCTTACGTTCTTAAATTTTACACTTATTTTTGGGGCCATTCATTCATTCATTTCTGAAGAAAAAAAGAAGTAAAAATCAAAAGTAGAAATTTTAAGGAAGACTGATAATTGCGACAGTTTCGAATCCTTGGCTGAATCTGAAAAATCAGTTGGCACTTTTCCCAATTTGTACAACCATTCTGTAAAGGGCCCCGCCAGATTTCTTTAATCGGCCCCGCATCTGCTAAGGCCGGCTCTGTCAATGGATGTTGTTCGCAGGCTTTCGAATGGGACCTGAATCAAAGAAATCGGACAACTATTTCGGGTAGAAAGCGCCATTTAATGCCATTTTCGAGTTCTAAAACTAAAATTCAAACAGTTCGGTTGTTTTTTTTGGCGTTCAAAAACTACGTTCCTGCGTTCCTTCTTGGGCGCCCAAGTACCTCCTTGCCAAATTTAGTCCAGATCCGACAAAAACTTTATTTGTATAGGAAACATATAAATACATATATATAAATATACACATGTATTCTTTATTTTATTTATATAGACTAGCTGCCAAGGTAGGTAAGGTTTTGGACACTGCTGTAAAAACTCTGGTTTTTACCGTCCTGTCCAAAACCCTTGTGTACAAAACTGTGCGAAAGTGTCCAAAACTATATTTTTAGAAAATTGCATTCTGAGAGAAAGCATTAAAAACAGAATAAAATGCAGCTAGTCTATATAAATAAAATAAAGAATACATGTGTATATTTATATATATTGGACATTTATTCAGTGGAGAACATTCAACTTATTTATGCAGCTGATTTGAATCTAGTTACATAGAAGTTGAATTCTTTATCAAAATTTCAATTTCTTTGCATTAGTTTTTTTTTTTTTTTTTTGATAATAGCAACCAAATTTCCCTATGTTTATGCATGTGTGCAAATTAAAGCAAGGTTGGCAATTTTTTTATCATCCTGTTCAAAGCCCTTGTGTCCGAAAGTGTCCAAAACTATTTCTTGAGAAACTATATTTTGTGAGAAAATATCAAAAAACAGAACAAAATGAGTCAAAATTATTTATTTATTTATTTTTTTATTAAATTTAATATATTTATTCAGTGTGAAAATTCAAGTATAAATATATATGTAGTTTATTTATGCAGCTGATTTTAATCTAATTATGTAGAAATTAAATTCATTAAAAATTTAAATTTGTATACAGGAGTTTTTTTTTTCTTCCATAGATCAAATTTTTTGACATTTATGCATGTGTGCAAAAGAGTGTTCAAAATACAGTGCAATAATTGACTTAAATGTAATAGGTTACAAGTTTTTGTCGTTTCAGAATGTATTAAAAAATATGAACTAAAATAAGAGAATAACACAAGTTTTACAAAACAGGTGTTTAATCATCAATTTCTAGTTCTTTAATCTTTGATTTAAAAAATAATTTTCGTTAAAACATCATGTAAAACTTATTTGCAAAAATCATATAAAAAATTAAGCTTTTTTTCACCTAAATATTACACATTTAATAATATTCCTTTCGATTATAAATGGAACTGAAATTAGTTGTCTTAGTAGTGTTTTGAATTTCCTCTCATAACTCTACCAACTGTTACATAAGGAAGTTTTTATGTAGTAGTTATTGCCAATTTTTTTAAGTAAAATATTTTTTAAAATAACATTTTAGAAAAAAATATTATAAAAAAACTCATTAATTAAATCTCGGTTATGTCTATAATTGTGCATTACGAATATTGCAGTCAATTCGACTTGGTTAGATTACACCCCTTTAACTTTATCAGTTTTGGACAGTTTAAGACAGTTTCGGGACGGTAAAAACCACCTGTCCTGTCCTAAATCAGTTTTAGACAGTCAAAAACCCAACCCTGCTAGCTGCATTACCCGGCCTTGCACGGTCTACCTCGAAAATAAAAAGTTTTGTCAAGTGACGCATGTTCAACAATCAGGCTTCAATTAGAGAAAAAAAAAAATACTACAAAATTTGCGTCAAAATATTCATTCTCAAAGAAAGAAAAAGCAAATCAAAAGTTCCCGAAAAAATTAAACGCCATAAATACAACTAAAAAAAAAGATAAATTGCCAAATAATAATCAAAAGGGGAAATTTTTGCCTCAAAACAAAAACAAAATTTTTTTTAGTCACAGCCGAGGGAAAAAAACTGGCAACATTCTGAACGCGAATTTAAAATGATATCGAGCAAACGATAATTTTCAGATTTAAAATTTCTGTTTGATTCGGCTTTGCAGTGATTTTTATTTTTTTTCTCCGTGATTTTACACCTTTTCTTTTAAATTCGAAGGAAATGAATGAACTTCATGGGTGTTTTCAGCGGGCTTTCGGATGGGACCAGAATCAAAGAAATTGGATAATTATTTCGGGTAGAAAGAGCCATTTATGAGTCATTAAAATTATTTAATCATTTTAATGCCATTTAAAATTAAAATTCGAGCGGTTCGGTTCTTTTTTGGCGTTCAAAAACCCTTCTACGTTCCTTCTTGGGTGCCCAAGTACCTTCCTGAAAAATTTGGTCCAGATCCGACGAAAACTGGATTTGTATAGAGAAACTATAAACACATAAATATAAATATACACACATATTCTTTGTTTTTTTAATATAGATTTTGTTCGTTTATTTTTTCTTGCAATAACAATTGTTCAATTTTTCAGTAACCATAACAAAAATTTTAAGATGAAATATTTGTGTGAAATTACATCCAAGTTTTCTAAGACAACAGCAGTTCAAATACAAATCACAGACTAAACACAATAATCGACTTTTCTGCACAGAAACTAAAGTTATTTCCCTATTCTCAACTGCAATCGAAAGTATCTGCTTTGCTCTAAAGTGTTTGAGAGTAAATATATGTTATGGGCTAAATGTTGACCCATGTTACTCAAGAGCCTTTCTAAAAATTAGCCACCTCTCTTTTCCTTTAAACCAAACTAACTGGTTTATTACTATACTTGAAACAAATTTCATTTTCAAAGTAATGGAGGAAAATATCAACGATTCTGGAATAATGGCTTCTCTCTTTGTTATGAAATACTAAAAAAAGAAAGAAAAAACGATAAGCAATAAAGAAAAAAAAGAAAGTAAGAAATAAATTAAAATACATTTAAAAATGCTGCAATATTATGTTTTTAAGAATTGAAAAAAGCAATTAACCATTTTCATTTTTGAAATAATAAGTAATAATATTATTTCCTATGAAGCAGGTTACTGATTATTCCACTAAACATCTTTTGTGAATTTAAAATTTAGTTGCAGTCTCCGTTGGGTTCAAAAATCGAAAAGAAATTTTGAGGAAGTATAAAAAGCGCAATCGAGAAGAGATAAATTTTTCTTCTGTTAAGCTTCCCCGCTTGCGTCTCGCCAGACGACTTCAGTTAGGGACTTTTTCCTATTTTCTCCCTACACAACTGAAATCTAGTCCGGGGTCACTTTTAAAGATAACCACCTATGGATATTATTGGGCGGAGTAGAGCTAGCCCAAGGGATAGGGGATTAAGGAGTCGGGTGGGATTGACTTGGGATATGTGAGGTGGGGGGGAGGCGTAATCTCTAAGTTTGGTCTATGACGTAAATAGATGTTAATCCAGCCCTGACCATGTAACCAAATATCGCCATTTAAAGAATCTTTGAAACTTATGTTAAAGTGTAAAATAATCTGCTAACTAAATTAGGCAAATCTATTAACAGCACAAAAACTTCCATTAATTTGTCTTTGTGCACAATTTCAAACACTCGCCAAGTTTAACTACTTACTTCGGAAACATTTCGGATGAAAATAATGTTTAGCATCAATTTATGGTCAGCAAAAATATCTCAGTATTTGACGCTGGTAACATTTTAAGTCTCAACAAGAACCCACAATAGTTAAAATTTTCCAAAATAACTAAGACAAGTATAGTGGGATTTTGGGCGGCAGTGGCGTAGCTACACTTTCTGCCGCCCGGGGCGGTTCCTCAATTTGCTGCCCTTTTGATGGGAAATAGTTAATACATTAAAGAGCCACAAATATTTTAATAAGATTTTAATAACGAAGAAAACACACTTATCTTTTTCCTTCGTATTTTTTCTGCACAAGAAAAAAAAAGGAATTCAGATCCCCACAGAAATATTACAAAACTTAAGTCAAAATTTGTTTGTTCGCTTATAGAAAAAAAGCTTAAAGCTCCCTCCAGTTTTTTTCCCCCTTTTTTTAAAAAAAATTAAAATAAGTTTTATGCTTTTTTTGCGACATTAGAAGGTCAGAACTTCTCAAGCAAATTTTTCGAAATTAAAGTGTTAAAAAAGCAATTTTAGGCTATTTTTGGATACGTGAATTTACTGGGGAAGGTTCGGGGACGCTGTACGGAAAGCTTTTCAACTAAACTGAAAATACGAACTGTAAGCTGTATCTAGTGATGAAGGGCCTCCCCAAACTTCAACAAAGTCTCGGTTTTCTTCCCGAAATATTTTGAAACTTGAAATCAATTCTAGTTTATCTTTGATGGCGTTAAAGAGAATAAGGAACGTTCGGAAGCTTTCTGGAATTTTCATATGCCGAAGTTTCAAAAACGCAATTGTAAGCTATCTTTGACGGCATCAGTTCCCAAATGTTTGCAAAAATGTTGTGAAGTAAAATGGTTTTCCCGTCTCCCCTTGAAACTTTTTGAAAATGACGTCCCAAAACGTGGTTTTAGCCGTTGTTTGGCGAACAAAGTTGTGAGAGAGAGTTTGGAGGGGGGTTTTTCACCCAAAATCTTTTTTTGAAACTTGCTCATTTTAAACTCTTCATCACCGAAAAATAAAATAAGCTTTGTGGTCTTCCCTCAGAAATTTCTAAAAACGAAATTTGGAGCCAACTGTGTGATGACATTAGATGATTTCGTGCACATTTGGGGTCCCTACCTTAGAATTTTTCCGAAATGTAACTTTCAACTACTTTGTGCCATTTTTGGAGACATTGGATGAGATGAGGATTTTGAAGTTTGAAGTTGATGTCCTAAATAAACATATTAGACTATAGTGAATCACGTTACAGGAAGCGTCAGGGCTTGACTGCCCTCAGGAATTCGTTGATATTTAAGTTTCAAAAACTCAATATTAGGCTAAAAGATGAGACGGGACGCGAAGGGATGGGGTGATGTGGGCAAGGGCGCCCATATGCAAAATTTTAAGGGGGGGGGGGGCTCAGATATTTTCCCCATGGTTTAGCAGGATATTTTCCCCATAGAATCCGATTTCAGTACAGATTAGAGTTATTAAAATTTGACACTTTTAATAACTCTTTCATTAATTGCTGGAGAAGAAATGTTTTTACATTTTTGCGAAGAAAAAAGTACTAAAAGCAAGGAAGTTCCAATTTCAGGGGGGGGGGCTTGAGCCCCCTCTTGCCCCCCTATGTGGGCGCCCTAGGATGTGGGCGTTATCCTTTGGAAATGTTTCAAGACTCAAGGCCTAAAACTGCACTTTTGGGCTGTTTGGTGACGTTAAAGAATAGGAAGGTTGGTTGCTCTTCCCGAAAAATGCGACATTTTTTGAGGGTTTAAGAACGCAATTTTAAGCTGTTTTCGGAGGGGCAAAACTCGCTGGCCTTAAAAAACATTTTAAAGCTTTCTTTAGCAACGTTAGACAGCGAAAAAGGGGGAGGACTGAAAATGGAGCCCCCCTAAACGATTTATTAAGCTATGTTTGGCCATGTTAAGGGAGAAAGGAATGGTAACTGGCTCTCCTCTGGACATTTTTCAAAATTATAGTCCTGAAAATACATTTTAAGCTTTGTAACAGTAGGAAGAAGCTTAAAAGTCGGGAAAAGTTTCCTAATTTAAAGTTTTAGAAACTCTAATTCAGGGTCAATTTGGTTTCTCAGAGGGAGTTAAAACTCCCTTTTGGATTCGTGCTTGAGCAAATCACTTAATATTGAAGAACTCAGAAGTTCCCAACCAGGGTACGAGCACGACTCACCCCCTCCCCCTTCCCTAGATTCGGTGCTGCTATATTACCAAATTTGAATGATTTTATTTTTCACTGATAGAGGACGATAAGATAAAGAGATCCTTTACATTCGATTCACCACACTGATTCATTAGAAGAGAGCGTAGTGCATCAAAAATCATTACTTTTGATGTAAATGTGAAAGGCTTTGCCTACAGAAAATTTTACTGATTAAAAACCTTTCTTGAAAATGAATGACTAAATGAGTTTCTCATTGAAACTCATTTAACTCATTTGTTTAAAGGATTTTGCTAATATAAAAGAGAAACACAAGCAATTATTATTCGAGTTGTGAATAAGCGTTTTTATAAAATGAGCATAAAATTCATTCTGTCTTAGTGAAAATTTTGTAATCAATGACCAATCAAAGCAATTGTTGAAATAGATAATACTATCTTGAAAATGAGCAAGAAATCGCCCACCATTTGATACCTCTCTCCTTTTACTCTTGTTGTCACTTTCCTCTAGAAAAAAAGTGTTTTTTTTTTTTTTTTTTTTTTTTTTTTTTTTAAATAAGGTGGTTTCCAAGGAACTTTCTTAAAATCAAGTGGTAAATTCTTCATATAACGAAACGTTATGAAATGTATTGTTTCTTTCGCAATAGTGAACCTTAACAGTAAAAAGGAAAAAACATGGTCCCTTGACTTTAGACTACCACCTCCCTCAGTCTGTAGCTTCAGACGAAGGAAGAGAAAAAACAAACAATAGTGCTGAGATGTCCACAAGAAAAACACATGTTTTGTATTAGAGTAATTTAATTATCATAGTCGTACCAAAACCTTACAATTTGAAGACTTTTTTTTTTTTTTTTTGTTTGCTTCCAGTTATAGATCAAAAGCATGATTTGGAAAAACGTGTTAAATTTTTTCGCATCAAAAGTGTGAAATTGCCGCCCCGCAAAAAGTGCCGCCCGTGGCGGACCACCCCCTCCGCCCCTCCCTAGCTATGCCACTGATGGGCGGCTACATTTTTTTAAAACTGTTTGTATTTATAGAAAAAGTTTTAGACTATGTTCAAAAAAAAAAATTAAATGATTAATCTTTTTGAACAAGTGAAATTTCATATTTTGGAAATTTTTCAAACTTTTATATACTTAAAAGTCGTCTCATAAAAACCTCCCCACCAAGGGGCCTTCTCCACATTAAATACCCATTTAATGTTCTTCCCAGCAAAGTAACGTTCAACTTCATGTGTTTGGAGATGCAAATCAGGCTTGCTATGGAGCTGTAGCCTATTTTAGGTTCCAGAGTAACGCACAAGAACCAAACACCTCATTTATTATGTCCAAATCTAGAGTCGCACCTTTGAAACCATTGACTCTCCCTCGGTTAGAACTAATGGCAGCTCTTATTGCATCAAGACTAGCGAATTACATTAAACAACTTTTCTCGAAGATCAAAACAGTTTTCCTTTGGTCTGACTTCACCATTGTTTTGCATTGGATTAAAGGATCAGCTCGAAACTGGAAGCCTTTCGTAGCGAATCGAGTAACAGAAATTCAGAGCCATACTGATCCGCTGGACTGGAAACATTGTGAGAGCAAATTAAATCCTTCAGATATAATTACAAAAGGAAGCCATGCTGAAGATCTACTGCATTCAGAAAAATGGGTTCATGGTCCTGCGTTCCTTAAGTTACCTGAAGAAAATTGGCCAGTAGGGAAAATGCCATCTTCGAAGTTTGAAGAAATTAAAAATGAAAAAAGAACGAAAATTGAATTTTCCTTACATTGTGCAATCAGAAAGGATGAGAGCCAAAAGGAACCTTTGTTAAAACTTGAAAATTATAACTCCTGGAAGAAATTAAAGCGATTAACGGCATGGATCCAGAGATTTTGCAGAAATATCAGAAAAAGGAAGAAAGATCGCGATTTAGGAGAACTGAAAGCAGAAGAGATGGAAGAAGCAGAAATTTATTGGATTAAGTACGTTCAAGAAGAATGTTATCCGGAAGAAACCCTCTGCTCTCAGAGCAAATAACAAGCTTTCTACTCAGTCAAAATTACTGAAGTTGAATCCGTTTCTTTCGGAAAGTGGACTGCTTCTACTGGGTGGAAGACTGCAAAACGCAAATTTCTCTTCAACTCTCAAGCATCCAATTGTGCTACCATCCAATCATATCCTTGTGCAGATGATCATTTATGATGCTCATGAAAACGTGTTCCATTCGGGAGTGTCGGACACTCTAGTACAAGTCCGAGAAAAGTTTTGGATAATCAAGGGTCGCCAGGCCATCAAGTCCGCTTTGAGCAAGTGTATTGTCTGCAAAAGATTTAATGCTCTACCTGGAAAACAGGTAGTCGCGCCACTTCCATTACCGAGGATTGAACAGTCATGTCCTTTTCATGTTATAGGCATTGATTATGCTGGTCCTCTTTACGTCAAGGATAAGGAGGAAAAACATTACATTTTGCTTATAACCTGTGCCACCACACGTGCAGTGCACTTGGAACTTGTGAATGATTTAACTGCAGAGACCTTTTTGTTGGCATTTAGAAAGTTTGTGTCTCGAAGAGGAATACCTTCTGTAATTTATTCAGACAATGCCAAAACTTTCAAACGATCAAATTTGGACTTGAAGACAATTTTTTCACTAATAAAACACCCAGAAGTTGAACGTTACTTTGCTGGGAAGAACATTAAATGGGTATTTAATGTGGAGAAGGCCCCTTGGTGGGGAGGTTTTTATGAGAGACTAGTGAGAAACGTAAAAACTTCTCTACGGAAAATTTTAGGTAAATCCTCCCTCACTACAGATCAACTTGAAACGACAATTATAGAAATAGAAAGTGTTATCAACTCTAGACCGTTGACTTATTTGTACAACGAACAGAATGAACCATACCCGTTAACACCAGCTCATTTATTAGTAGGAAAGAGACTTCTAAGTTTACCATCAGTAAAATTACTTTGCAAGTCCCAATTCTCTACTAGGAGGTTGCTAATTAAACAATTTAACTATCGAGAGAAACTTATGGAATCATTTTGGAAAAGATGGTTAAGGGAATATCTGTTAGATTTAAATTCAGCACATTTTTCTCTAAACAAGGGAAAAGTAAAGGAACTTAAGGTAGATGATATAGTTTTGATTCGAGATGATTTTTTACCAAGAAATTTTTGGAAGCTAGGAAGAATTATTGCAACCTTCCCTGGTAGGGACGGGAAAATAAGAAGTTGTGAAGTAAAAACAGGCACGACAATTCTTAAAAGACCAGTGCAATTACTGTATAATATGGAACTGCAAGATTATTACTAGATATTTTTCAACGTATTTTTAAAAGGTATTTGTTGTACAGTTAAAATTTTTTATATTTGCGTAAAAGTGTTCTAAATTATTGGTTTAAATATTAACTGTTTTTTATTTTGGTTCAAATTTCAATCATGTATATATTGTAAATAAGAAGTATTTGTTAAAGTTATGTTTTCGTTATTGTATTTGTAAATATTGTATATTTATCTTATTCTTCAAACTGTTAGATTTTTGTATAGATTATTGATACATATTTTTTCTTTTCTAGTTCAAATTTAATGTTAATTAAAATTTGCTCAATTTATGAATAAGGAAAATGAATAACTTATGAATGTGAAAAATCTATGATTATGAAAATTTATGAATATGGTAAGTAATTAGTTACATAAAATATGGTTTAATTAAATTCATGGCTGAATTGTATTCAGAAAAATTAAAGAATGGAAAAAAAAAAAAAAAAATCTTGGAGTTCAGGTAGGAGAAATTCTGCATCTGACAATTTTTATGGCAATTTGATAATTATCTTTATGGTCCATTCTTTAGCTATTGAAAAAATATTTACTGGTTTTGAAATATGATGAATGAACCTTTTATTCTGTATTTGGTGCAAATTATAATGTTTGGAACTTGGATAGAATTTATGAATATGATTTTTAAAAATGTATGGTATTTAAATTTATCTCTGAATTTGATTTAAAAAAAAAAAAAATAAGATTCTTGACTATGAACTCATGTGCTCTCAAGAAAATAATGATGAACCATTGTTCATCTGGGGGGAGTGTGTAAGAAATTATATGCTCCACGTGGTTACATTGCGTAAAACTTGACGGGATCCCAAGATTAATAACTCGGGATCTCCATAATTGCGCAATGGGGCTTTACGCGATTGACTTCTGCGCAGATGCATGAGAGCGCCTGAGTTCATATGGCTATAGGCAGCTATGAAGGCATGACTGCCAAAAAAAATCTCCTGACCGAATAGCGGGATAAATTTATGGATATCTCTTGACCGCTATTCGGGATAAAGGGCAAATTGGCTGCCCATCATGTATACTGTTTCCGTATATAGAAAATAAATTAGTTTGTGTGTTGTGAATGAACGTAGTCTCTTCAATTCTCTCCCTTCTAAAAGTGATACATGAAAAATATGACAAAGAAGAAGGGGCGAAAATCCTCTTCACACTGACCCAGGCAATGCCGGATACTTTTGCTAGTTATTAATGTTTGGAAGTTTATAAATTTGGGCATTGATTTTTTTGCAATTTCGATTTTAAAAAAATATAAAATTGCCTGCATTTTCCAAGTTTTAAAGAATTTTTCAAAATTCCCTGTTTTTGTTGATTTTTGAATTATCAGTATTTTTCCTGTTTCTTCAGGTTCCCCTGTGGCATGACAACCCTATAAAATTAAGTTATCTGGTACTCCAGCTGAGCTACCAATATATTTATTGTTAATTTTTTTAAAAATTGTTACACAAAATAATAATAATAACAATACTAATTGATTAATCTTTTTAAACAACTTAAATTTCATAAATTGGAAATTCTTCAAATTTTTATATGCCAAATGTCCCAGTTTTCAGACCTATTCCCGGTGTTCCGTTCAGTTTGCTCCATGTCCCAGTACAAGACAAATTTGATTACAGATCACCAAAAGTCTAAAAATATTGTCAGCCCCGCTTAATTCGGTAACGGATAAAGGAATACCCCTCTTATACGAATAAAATCTCCTGGAAACGAATATTTCTTCATAAGTGTAATGTTAGATATCCCTGCTTAATCGAATAATTTCCCCGGATAATCAAATAATTGTGATCAGCTTCCTCATATATTTTTGCTGAGAAAAGTTTTGAATACATTAAAATAAAATTAAATAAGAGCAATTATTGACGCAAAATTTTAAGCAGTATTTTTCGGCAAACAATGAGCAGAAAAAACAGTATTCATATTCCATCAAAGCATTTCCATTACTCTATCTAGTTTCTTTTATAGTTGCCATTACCAACAAACAGTCCATAATTGAATTAAAGAACACAATGAAATATAAACATTGCGAACAATAATAAATTGATAAATATTAAGTAAAAAACGGTAATTGAAGTTAAAAAAGAGTTCTCAAAATACTTTGAGCAAGGAATCCACAATTATGAACTTTCTCAAAAAAATATGAACTAAAAAAAAGTGTCGAAACAAAGATTTATTACCTCAAGTAGTAGGAAAGTAAGATGTTTATAATTTTCATGCGTACTTGTATTATATATATACTTAACTATTATACTATTTTGTTGATTACTTAGCTAATTTAAAACTCTTTGTTTACAATAGCATTTTTTCTTCTTTTGCTTATATATTGATTTATTATTATGTTTTAAGACAAAAGTTGTCAACAAGGAAAGATAAATAAAATTTCCTGCTTAATCGAATAATAATTCTTGAAACTGACGGTATTCGTTTAAGCAGGGCCGACACTAATTAACGGTGAAGAATTACTTAAAATAATAACTTTGTTATTTTTGTACCTCAGAGCCGGACAGATTAAGTCCAAAAATTGTGATATTCATTTTATTAGTGCATTGCATGTTGAATCCTAATTCCCATCGTGCCATGCAAACGTAATGGGGTCGTTTCCAAAATTTTAAAAGTTTTCTTTTTTTTCTGAAAGAGCATGCTTAAAAACATAGGATCTGACCATTTTTTAAATAATTTATTTAAGTTTAATATTTTAAAAAAATTACTTAAATCGGTGCGCTGTCATTGTTTACACTTATGTCGTGTGACATCACAAATGATAAAATGCCATTCAATGTTGCCATTCACAGAACAAAATATTTAATTCGCAACTTTACTCATGTGTATTGGCAATGATACGGTGATAGCAAGCGTAGAGTGCAATTTTAATTCGCTGCTTGATTGTCATAACGTGGAAACGTAGTAGAAAGATGCGACCAAGTGCATCATTTGTGACGTCATAAAGACCACGCCTTGTTTGAAAAATCGGACATTTAAAAAAATTATTTAAAAAAAAAAACTGTTGGGAAAATGGAAGTATTTTCTGTGTCCATGTTATTTTTTTTTACTCATTCTATCCATTTCAATGACTAAAAGTAGTACTTTTGTCTGAAGGAAACCACTCCATTCTAAAGAAAAAATCCTTATATATTATTTCTGTACCCTTTTTTCGGTTTCTACGCCAGATCTTCCTCAATTCTTGATCGACTTCTTTGATTTACACCTTATTTTAAAGCTAATCGTGCAGGCTACTGACGAAAAATAGACCCACGGCCTAAAATTGTTTTTTTCTGTCAAAAAACCGGTTTTAAAGAACCAGAGTGAAGTTTTTGGTTAAATTTATAACTTTAACTTGCAGTGAGACCAACAGAGCAGAATAGCTTGATTGGCAGAGCGTTCGACTGGTAACCAGGAGAATGCGTGTTCGGGCCTACGTCCGAACAATCTGCATCAAAAAATTAGATAAATATCGCGCATTACACGAACACTTAATATCAAAGAATAAAAAATATGAGGGAGTAGAATAAATGATGGAAACGGTCAATGCTGTTATGAAAACTTGATGCAACGTTAAGCTAAATTGATTCTTAATTGTGAGGCTTTTTTTTATATATAAGCTTTGGCTCCGGTAAGAAAATTAAAGCATAATGTAAGCGAATATATAAGTATCAGGTTCAAGATTTCAGATTACAATGGAAATAGTTTTTTGTTCAGAAAAAAATAATAAATCGTATATTGAAATATAGATTCTTCTAATGAATTGTTGACTCTTTGTACAAGTAAAAAAATTACTACCTCAATTTGAAGGGTAAACTATATTTTTTTTCTTCTCTTTGTAAAAAGCAAATAGCCTATCACATTTTTACTACATTCGAAAAGCTATGCTTAAAAAAAACTTAGTTCAAATTATTTTGCATTTTAACCGTGCTGTTAAATGATGAACACGTGCTGCCATCTAAGTCATAACGGTTCAAGCAGCCTGCGATAACAAATTGTAAAAAATTTCAAAAAATAAAAACACTTCTCTTCAATATCTTATTTTATATATTATTCGCCGCTCATTTTAAAATTTATCAGGCCAGCTAATGACGAAAAGTAGACTTAGGTCGAAAAATCAAGTTTTCGGAAACGCCCCTTGCTATTGTAAAACCTTGATGCAGCCTGAAGTTCTTATGCAGATTTTTTTTTTTTTTTAAGCAAAGTTCTAATGTAATTTTGCAATTTTTTGCGTCGCTTTCGCCAAGAAAAAAAAAATTAACCTGTGTGTGTGTGTATGTTTTTAAATAAAGATTAAAAGCACTGGACTTAGTTTTTCGGTTAAATTGATAAGTTTTTTTCGGTAGAGTGTTCGGCTATAAACTAACTCAACTTCGGGCAAGCTCGGGCTGTCCAACATAATAGCAAATTTAGATTAATATTACGCAATACATGTACTCATAACATACAATAGATAACACACGTAATAAAATAAATGCAATGGGAATGCTACTTGGTGTTTCGACTCCTTTATGCCGGCTACAGTTATCATTCGGATAAGTTGATTGCTAATCGAAGGGTGTTCTTCCTTTTTTTAAAGCTTTGACACCGTCCAGACCACTAAGCATATTGTATGCATAAAAATGTATTATATTTACCTCAAGGGAATCCTTTTTGTGCAGAAAAACATTTTCATTGTATGTTGAAATGTAGATTTTTCTAATAGCAGTGTTCGACATTTTGTACAAATGAAAAAATATTACGCCAAATTGAAACTACGAGTTTCACCCAGTAAACATTTAATTTTTTATTCGAATACGATATAAAACATTGAAATTGTTATCAATTTCATTAGTAAGAAATCATTTTCTACACCTCTGCTTTCGGCTGAAAAAAAAAAAAAACTTTTTATCTACGTTTTAAAAATTACGCTTAAAAAACGGACTCAGTTCAACTCGTTTTGGTTTTGAATTTTAAGTGTTCGATTAAAAGCGAAACATGTGCGGGCATTTAAGCTGGAACGGTTAAAGCAGCCTGCTGTGTAAAATAGTTCAATATTCAAATATAAAAACACTCATTTTCAATTTAATTTATTACTTCTCTAGAATATTTGTTTCAATTGCTACGTGAGATCTTCCTCATTCTTTAACCAAATGCCATGCTTTACGAATAATTTTAAATCGTACCATGTTGGCTAATGACAAAACATAGACGAATGATCTTTTTTTTTTTGGCAAAAAGCTTTCTTGCTGTTTTTTACTACGCATTCCTTCAATGAATAGCGTTCGAAAAGGAAGGCGCAATTGCTAGGTTTGTTGGAGTGTTGTGCTGTTAATCAGAATGGCGCCAGTTCGATCCGTACCAATAATGTTTCTTTCTTTCCCGTCAGATGCTCACATGGGCAGGACTGTATTTGCCACAACCTGTTTTTTCATATGCACAGTTACTGCTTTTTCACGAGTCACTCAGCCACACTTTTAATGATATTTATGTTTGCATTGAAAATATTTACAATCAAAAGGTTAGCGATGATCAAATTATCACAACGTTGTATTTAACGAGGTTTTGTTAGTGATGTCTTCAAATTTCGTGCCTTCTCTGGTGCGCTTACGTTTTTCCGTTTACTTTTTTTGGTTCTTCTTTAAAATGTTCTTTCTGAAATTTTTAAAGAGCGAAATGCCTAATGAAACTATTTGAAGCACAGTGCAGAGTTCCGCACGGGTCGACTAGTCCTTCCCTTGTAGTTATTTACCAGTGTCAAGAGAGAGCGCGTCTTGTTCTTTGCATGTGCCAGACAAATGTTTTTCCTATCTCCTGTAGAGTAGCAATTATTAAACTTATGTTAGTTTGGCTTTGAGATGCAGATTTGTAACATTGACTAGTAAAACTAAATGGTTAATTACGAAGCAGCAACATTTGGTAATGTACAATATTATTTATTTATAACATATCAAGTTGTTAACTATGATTATGAGTTATCAAGTTATTTATCAGAAAAGAAATTAACGAAAGATTTTTCAGAATTGCGGGTAAACATAAACTAAAATAGCCCTGCTATATTTGATTAATTACTTTTTTATTCGTAATCATACTTTATGCAGATAAATTTTCTTTAGGTTGTAAAGTAGAAGTGTATTTACATTTCACAAAATAGAAAATATTAAATCATTTTTCATTTTAAAATTGCATAAAAAAATACAAATATTACATTAGAATTCCACAGAATATGTGGTATTTGATCAAATATTTGGTGCATAGCGTAATTGAATGGTCGATATTCGGCAAAGTATGGTATTGGGTTCATGAATGTCAAAATCAACTCTTTCTCTCTCTCTGTTTCACTAATTTCAATCGCTCATTCGAGTCTCAGACTCGTCAAGTATTCGGAACAATATTCAGAAGTACTCCAATTGTCTAAATTGAACAGTTGCCCTAAGACAGACAGGGCCGGATTTAAGGGAGGGCATTCGGGGCTAGTGCCCCGGGGCCTCCACAACAAAGGGGCCCCCACAATAAAATTTTTACAAAATATCCTAACTTTCACGGGTTGAAAATATTGGATATATACAATAAAAATATTCGGATATACAAATACAAAAGTGACGACCAGCAACAGGCTCTGGGCCCAGCTAGACTGGTCCTAGTCAATTTACAATCCCCAGTGAAGATCAATGGCCCTCTTAAAACTGTCTACTCCTTTGCTCATTACCACCTCTTCCGGTAAGCTGTTCCAAGGTTCCACTACCCTGCTAAAATAATAATTTTTCCTAATATCCATGTTAGCCTGAGATTTAAATAGCTTAAAACAATGACCCCTTGTCCTGTTTTCAGTGCTAAAGTTTAACCCCGTAACATCTTTCGTTTTAATAAATTTAAACAGCTGAATCATGTCCCCTCGGTCTCTTCTTTGCTCAAGACTGTACATTTTTAGCCTTCTAAGCCTGGAATCATAATCTAAGTGGGAAAGTCCACTTATTAGCCTTGTAGCCCGCCTTTGAACCCTTTCCAATACATTAATGTCTTTCTTAAGATAAGGAGACCAAAACTGAACAGCATACTCCAAATGGGGTCTTACCAAACTTCTATATAAGGGCAGAAGAACTTCTTTAGATTTATTTGAAATAGATCTATTGATAAACCCAAGCATCTTATTGGCTTTGTTGCTAGCAATGCTGCACTGTTGGCTAAACTTTAAATCCTGACTTATTAAGACCCCCAGATCAGTAACTTTGTCTGTCTGACTAATGACTGAACCTTGCAAATAATAACTTGTACACTTATTTCCATGCCCTAAATGTAGCACTTGACATTTCCCAACATTAACAGCCATACCCCATTTATCAGCCCACTCCGTAATATGATCTAGATCCTCTTGCAGCTGATTTGCTTGTTCTTCATTTTCTACAGTCCCCATAACTTTGACATCATCAGCAAAACAATTCATGTTCCCAGAAATATTTTTGTGAATATCGTTCATAAAGACAATGAACAAAACAGGCCCTAACACTGATCCTTGAGGCTAACTTTCACGGGTCGAAAATATTGGATAGATACAATCAAAATATTCAGATATATACCAAAGTATCGGATATTTTCGAAAATATGATCTTTTCGAACCCTGATTCGGGGCCTCCACTCCTTCGTTGCCCCGCTGCCTCCACACTTCCAAATCCGGCCCTGAAGACAGCTATAAAACAAAGTCGTGCCTAACATGAGGGTTTTCGAGGCTAAACCTTTCCTCAGCGAGGAAAAAAATAATGAAAAGCAAAATGAGGAAAATGCACCGGTGCAAAAGAGATTAAAAAATATCAAAACAATTTATTCATAAAAATTCAAACTGTCTTCCGACACAAACATGTGTGTCAGTTGAACAAAGCAGGGTCAATCTAAGATTTCTCTTTGTCATTATATCCCCAAATCCGGAACTTTTCCCTCATAATTCCTTTCCTACTTTCATTTTTCTTTTTAAATATTTGTCTATTACCTATCAAAATTAGTTTTTTCAGTTGAGCTCATTTTTAACTCTTCCCGATGCAGAGGTGCCCCCCCCCCCCTCAAATGCTCCTCAAAGAAACCTCTCCTAAAAATTTCAATGGCACAGTCTGTGCCATGCCAAACAGGCAGTCATGTATCTATATCCATCTCATGAGAAAATTGGTGACTAATTTAAAAGTCATAGCATAGCGAGTCGAAAAAACGTTATTATGATGAAATCACAACTTACTTGTTTTGATGAATATGTAAAGATTTCGAACTTATGACTGTAGCAATTGAAAGTTCTCTCTTAACATACAATTCCGGCAATTAATAGAACAAACATTATTCTTCCGCGGAATTTCAATCCGCGTTCAATTTCTCAATATCGAACAACGCTGCTACAGTACTCTTTATCGGACGGTTGCAGATAAATCCATGGAGATATAAGAAGGAGAGAAATCTCCTACGAATGGCAACACCTGAAAACGGCTCAAAAATTTCACTTTCTCACCATGAGCGCTGTCGTCGATTTATAAAGAGATCGGGTTTCCGGCTTTAATGGCAACATTTCCGGTTTCCATATTACAGTGTAAACAAATCTGATTTCAGACCTTCTTCATGCAAAGATTAATGGTTCTTTTATCGATTGAATGTTCTTAGGAACATTTTTTTACCTTCGTGATGAAAAGAAATTTAGTTTTTTCACTGCATCTTCTGTTTCTAGTTGCATTCCGATTACATTTCATTTCATAATATGGTTCATGATTATTGCTTCGTGTCGAATTGCACTGTGAGAAATTAAGCTGAAAGTAGCTCAAATTAAAAGGGAAAATTTACCCATATTTATTGAGACCCAGAGTGAGTAATTAAAAAAGCATATGAAACATCTGACCTAAATGCTACTATTTTCTTTTATTTTAATTGTAAAATCAAAGAAAATAATTTAACTTGCCCTGTTATAAAAATTCTGAAGCAATTTGTCCAACTCCTAAGTGAATTGCCACAAACGTTTGCTTAGGATTTTTTTTTTAATAAACTGAAATTTCATATGCAAACCTTTAATATGTTCTTTCTATATTTTCTTTTTATCTCAATGAAAGAAAAATCAGTTAACACGTAAATCTGGTACACTATGTATATGCTTATGTTCCATTTATTTATTAAAATATACATATAAAAATAGACACATGTATAATAAACCTGCTGTTTATACCAGTATCCATTGGTCCATAATTTTATCAAATTCCTCTTTTAACCACACAAAGGGCCAAAATTAGGGCATCATATGGTTATACTCAATGTGAACTTACAGCACATTGGTCCTGTATTCAGCACTTCAATAGAAAACAGTATGTCTGGTGCTCTTCAAGTAAATTTGTTTTTCATAAAAATTCATTACGACAAGTTCTTATGAGGTGGAACATGCAAGCAAATGACCAAATTACTGTAGGGGGGAAGGGGGAGAGACAATCTGAAAAAATGGCAACTGAGACAGTGTTTTAATGTGTTGAAAAATATAATTACATTAACTATAAGAAACTAACAGCACTTTCAATTAATTAACGTTATTGGTCGTAAGTTCCTGTCAAAGGTAGTGGCACAGCCACGGGAGGGGTTTTGGGGTTAAAACCCCTCCCAGAACACAAGCACATTCATTTCCTCCATTAAGATCAAGGGAAAAAGCAGAGTATTTGAGCTTTTCCAAGCGGAATAGGTTTCAACAAAATATTTTACTGTTTTTAATCGGGAAGCAATCAGAAATTACTTTTCAATTCTTAAATATAAAAGTTGTATTTCATGATAAGCACCTCACGTCCCCCCTGGTATAAGATAGCTAAAATGGTGTCAATAAAGCTCTACAGGGTATCATGGTCCCTCAACACTTCCATTTCTGCACAACTTCTTTTTAGGGACATCTAGTGAGAGAAAGCCTACCGCACCCGATTTTCTGAGGCTCTTAACCAATTCTCATCAAAAGATCGAAACCGTTATTAGCTAGCATTTGACATTCAAAAATACATGAATGTATTTTAGGAGGAGCTTTTAAGTGATCTCACGAAAAACACGCAAAAAATGAATATAAGATTAAAGTAAAACTAATAATAAATATTCTGTGCTTTTCCCCACTTTCTTCGTTTCAGTGACATCAATATGAATTATTAATTGTTTTTAAGAAGTTACTTAGAATGAATAATTACTAATCTGTAGAAATTCTTTGATATTGAATAATTACGCACAAGGGCACCCATATGCAAAATTTTAAGGGGGGGCTCAAAAATTTTCCCCATGGTTTAGCAAAATATTTTCCCCATGGAAACTGATTTTAGTACAGATTAAAGATGTTAAAATTTGACATTTTTTTATAACTTATTCATGATTGGCTCATATTAGTCATTAATGGCTGGAAAAGAAATTTTTATACATTTTTGCAAAGAAAAAAGCACTAAAAGCAAGGAAGTTCTCATTTCTAAGGGGGGCTTGAGCCCCCCTACCCCCTTATATGGGCGCCCTTGATTACGCATTGTAAATGAATGATAAAGAAAGCAACAATTTTTGTTTTTGAAAACCCCTCCCAGAAAAATTTTCAGGCTGCGCCACTGGTCAAAGGTTGTATAATATTGGTCACTTAAAAGATCGCAAGTATTGTAAGACTCCACAGATTATCCGGCATGCAAGAAAATCTGAAATTCCTTGCATGTTTGACAACCACACTTTATTTTTCCAGCATGCCTGCTAATGCAAGGTAATACGGTAATTTGAATTTTGACATTTTGAATTTAAATTATGTTTTACATTGACGAGCAGGGCCAATCCTAGCAGATGTGCAGCTCATGCACTGCACGCGGGCCGGGCGAGAGCAAGGGGCGGCCGCAGACCACACATAGCTCTATGAGTTAAGCAAAATTCCTCAAGAATTCTTAACAATATAACTTTTTAGAAGTCGAATAAGTATGCTGATTTTAAAATGTTTTGTCCAAGCAAAGTAATTCCTGAATTTCCAATAGCATAGCATTGTTTGAGAAAAATAGAAAGTGAGTGCACAAGTTTGCTTGAATATTCCCCACTCTTTTCTCCTTGCAACCTAGCACAACCGAAGATTAATTAAAATCCTGTATCATGCGTCAACTTACTTCTAAATTTTTTTGAGGGAAACAGCCTCCTCTCCTCTCGTTCTTCCTCTCATGTCACCGAAAACAGATTAAAATGCCTTTTTACGGCTAGTAATAATTTTTGAATGTATCAAATGTAAAACCTCATTATCGCGACACCCGGATTTCACATCACTTTTTCAAAGTTTCAAACTTATGCCATATAATTTCAATGTTAAGTGACTCCAGATTTTACGACAATTTTTTGGTGCAACTCTGATTATGACGACTCTTCGAGCTGCGCAGACTGGATCAAATATTTCTTTGCAATTGAAAAATGTTCAGTAAAATAATGAAGACATCTGGAAATGTTTGTCATAGGAACTTCGGACTCTGAGTAGAGATTTGACCAGGCATGACACCTCGAGAATGGAGGGGGCGAGTAGATAAGTTCTGAAAAGTACGCATTTCAGACTTTGACAAGAGAGACAGTAGAAAGGAATTCAAAGCAGGTGGATTGCAATACTGAATGAGGAAAACAGCACGAGAAGAGAAAGACCATAGCTACATTTAGTTGTAGGTGATCACAACAAGTTTCTCCCATGAGAGAATATTTCGTATATTTTTCATTCTAAATATGACGTTGATGAAACATAATTTCACATAAATGGACTGTTTATCTGAAGTTTGAAAATGAAAGGAAAAATAGAATGTTTCTGACAACTATAGAAATTTAAAGATTTTTGAAATGCTTGAACAACTAAAAATGCATCGAATATAATTACTGCATGTTATCTAATTTCATCTAATAATTACTGCATCTATTGTACAGTACTTTTGTAATGCTGCACTTAATTATTGCTACATACTATACGTACCGTATTATTTTATTTTATACCTTCGCATAAGTTGATATTCGACTGTATATGGGGATGACATTGATACCGAAAGCTTTTTGCTTGACTGGCAAAATATGCATGAAACGGGAAAAAATCCGTTATCATACATTTCTAGAAGACTGTAATATTTATTGCTAACCGGTCAGGGCCTAAGACATTTTAAAATGTTTATCCACGGGACATTTTCTGCTGCCAGAAAGCACAAACGCTGTACTAAATTGGCAATTATCGCTTATTATTTTCTTTCTATGAATGCTTTATTCAAGGCGAATAGTGGGAAAATGGGAACATTTCAATGCCAAACAATCTAATGGCGTCAAACAGAAAAAACTTACAGCGTCAAAATAATATGTCTGAGGTCAGCTCGTATTTTTCAGAGTGTTACGAATCTGATTGGTGCAACTTTTATTCGCTTAAGACTTGCATCAGTCAGATTTGTTTGAAACCTCATTTCTTTTTTTTCGAAACTTATTTAAAAGTAATTTCTTGAAATCGCTACAAACTCCTTTTTTTTTTTTTTGTATCGAACTACTCGCTACTCTACTTTTTTTCAAAAGTAGTGAGCTACACTACAAACTACTAAAAAATGTAGCTACTACAGTAGCGTCGCTACTTGTAGCGCACTACTTCCAACCACTGGGCTTGACTATACCAAAAGAGTACCTTGTTAGAATTAACTTTTCTTACTTCTCATAAATTCATCCTTTTTCTGGTATTTTCCTTTAAACGCGACACAAAAACTTGAAGAAAGATGGATAAGCATGTTAAAAACTAGTCAAAAATTGCAAGATGCTCTAGATGGGCGACACATTTGATCTTCGCACATGGGTGGCCGACACCCTAGGATTGGCCCTGTTCACGAGTTAAGTGAATAATAATAAAATTATAATTTGCCTTCTGACATCTTGAATTCAAATCATGTTTTTTGCAATCATGAGTTGCAATAGTACCCTACTCGTAGGGTTTCTTGTTTCTACAGATAGCTCTTGTCCCTGCAGCGGGCCCCATAGCACTGAAGGGCCCGTGGCCCAATCCAGTGGGTGGTAAGAATCTTTGGTAATTTTTTGCAGGAGGTCCAAAATTTGAATATCCGGTTTCGCCCTGTGTGATTCGACTTTCTTCATAGCGGACATTCTCGCCTTTTATCTACCTTTTTAAGACGCAAGTGGCATCCAGCACAGATCAAAAATCTGCTGTCCCTCTTTTTGAACGGCAGCATCAATATCCTATGGCTCAGGGGCCTCGAGCAGGTCCCTCCTCCTGGGCAGTGGTGTGTGTGTGTATTTTTAAGACGGGGATATGATTGTAGTCACCAAGTCCTCCAAGCGAAATGATAGCTCTGGGGGTTCTGGACCAGGGATTGGTCGGTTTCTGGTCTGGATCTGAAAGTCAGAGCCGTCTTCATTTTCCCACCCAACTGGTTAAGCCACAAATAGTGTTCGGTACGGGGGACCCTGGAATGAAAATTAGAGCTCACAGAGACCGGGATCCACATTCCTCCTAATGGTGATGCTGCATCTCCCTCAAATGTTACCGAGCATCATCCCCCATCCCAAAACGACAGCCCCCCACCCAAAAAAAAAAGAGATCAGAAACCCATAAATACTTCAATGGCAGCGCCCCCCGCCCCTTGTGACCACCTCTCCCTTTTTCACCGACTTCACACAAGAAAAATATTTCTTTCGCATAAGTTTGGTATTACACAGAACCCCGTCTGCCAAACATAATTAGAAGATTGAAATTTAGAAAAATGCCTCCTTTAGGCCAGTCTTACAGAATACTTCAAGGGGGGGGGGACTATCATAGAGAGTAACAGCAAAATTCATACACAAATGCATAATTAAATTGTTTCCAATTTCTGGGAAAGAGGGACAATCAAAATGCCCCCTGATTGCGTAAATGAAAGACATGACCCCCTTCCATATGTTACCCGGGGATAGCCCTTGGTCAAAAGTGTCAATTTTGAGAACTAGGAGGTGTAGAAAAAATATTTCAAAACATAACTCCCTTTATTAGGTTAACCTTAGTCACTTGAAGGAGAATGCATCTCCCCCCCCCCCCCGGATTCGCAACTGACGTGAAATGAAATTGAATCAAAACTAGAGGATTGGAAACTAGAAATATGAATTTTATTTTAGTAGCCAGATTATTATTTTTCAAACAATTTTAAAACTGCAGAAAGCTATACTTAAAAACAGGAGGAGGGGGGGGGGGAGCTCGATCCTTATTATTCAATAAGTATAAATTATGCATTTACTTTGTTAGATTTTATCATGGTTTTTATGTGTGATATTAATATCACAGCCTTTATTTCATTAAAATGAAACAAAAAAAAAAGTTGAACGGAAAATAAATAGAGTTAAAATATAAATTAATAGATTAATATCTCGGCGACGTCATTCATAAATGAAAGGGGGGTAAAACATATCAGCGAGTTTTGCTTAGTTTTGCGAGGAATCAACTGTCCACTTGAATCGCTGCTCATTGCTTATTTTTCTCGGTTTTCCTCTTAAAATTCATAACAGCCCAAGAAGACAATTATGTTTTAATTCCTGCAAATAAATAAGCAGTAGTTTTTTTTTTCTAGTGTCTCAACAAAAAACGAAATCACGCGAAAGGTTCTTTTAAAGGTGCTCTGAAGAAGCCGTACGATATGCAAATGTGTAGCAGACGACACAGGTCCGTTGATGCATTAAAAAAACATTTCTCTCTAAATATATAAGCTTTTAACGGCTTTCTCAGGCATGATATGTTAATCTTCAGTATGCATAGTTATCATATGCCAAAGCTTAATTTTTATTTTCACCGTTTTCAATTTTTCCTGGCGGAAATTAAATTTTCAAATTTACACTAAAATCACCTACGTTCTCTTGGAAATAGTCTAAAATGTGGCAGCAGCGCCCTCTAGAAAAGTGGAATTTTGTTGCCACAATTCGGAAGCGGAGATTTATCTCCTTAGCGTATAGTCTCCATGGATAAATCACAGCGATAATTGAAGGAGCGAACATGGTGCATGGAGTAAGAGCCAATTCTTCATAACAGACATAAGGTTAGTTCGAATAGAGTAACCGGTTGCCCCGTTAGCAGATGACGTTTGTGGTTAGCATTGAGCTGTAACACTAATAAGAGAGCGAATTAATCGGTCCGTTTTTTGCCCAAGTGGGTATGGTAAAAGAATCGCATTTTTAACATTTAAACTCAAGTTTTATCCTGTAAAGCCTTTTGCCATGCAATTTTCAAATCCTTAATATGTTCAAATCGTTGTGGCAAAAGAAGCGGTCTTTTGCCCTTAAACAAGGTGTTTTATCGTGCAATTGGTTTTGCTATACTCGCTCGAAATTCAGATCGTGAGCCTCAGTGTAGAGGAACGGGAAGTTCTCTCTCAAGTGTTATTCGCAGCTTCAATAAACTATAGGGGGCGCTGCAGGCACTGTTTAATGGCGGATGAAAAAGGTAAAACAAACACACGCCGTAACCTTTAACTTGCTTTGACGCTTAGTGAATGACAGTAATTTTTCATCGTGCTTGTGGGAAGCTTTCTTTTCTATTCTTCTGAAATTACATTACATCATAAACTGTCTGAAGCCTGTAATTCACCCCAAAGAAAACACGTGGAATGGAATGTTTTACCTTTTTCTTTAGTGTTGTTAATCACCGCAAGGTAGCGTTATTCGAGCTCTGGAGTTGCGAATAGCTCAATGTTAGTGTGGCGTGTTCATAGTATATTTTCATTAACCGCCAGCTCTATTAAAAGGCGCCTGTTTAGTCAACGGTTAATCTATCCGATCATGCCCATAGTAACGTAACTAACTGGGTGGACGATACATCACCTTCGGCTGAAAGATCGAAGGAAGTGACGTAACGAGCTTTCCACCAGAGAAGTATCCCTAGGCGAGCGGGAAATCGGGCTGTCACAATGAATGTCAAAAATGGACGATAATGTTCAATGTTGGGAGGAATTGTTTCTCAAATGCGAATCTCCTCATTTTGGATATGTTTCATCTTATGACAACTTGATGGGGAGTGGGGCACGAAATGAGGGGGCGACGTAAGGCGTAGAGCCTTTGTGTCTTTGAAGTACTCGTAGATAAAAATTCTGAGAACATATACCTGTTTAGAATCTAACAAAAGGCACTTCTCCTTTGTTCAGTTCCCTCTAAATTTCTTGGAATATAGTCGCTGCGTGGGCTTCCTGGGGAAGTGGGGAATCTAGCATTAAATTTTGCTGCTTATTTTAAATTCAAATGCATTCAAAATTATTACTTGTCACTAATTACAGTTAAATTAATTTTTCATCTCTAAATTCTATTTTGCTTATTTTTTAGAAGATCTGCATATTAATTTGTCAAATTTCCTTAGCCCCCCCTCCCCCCAAAAAGAAAAGCTCACTACGCCACTGATTGGACCCCCTCCGAAATAAAATCCTGGCTACGCTACTGCATACAATTCTTTACTGCTGCATGACTCATAAAATATAACACTATGAAATACAAAGGATAGTAAAATGTAACATCTATTTTTATGCTGTACACATTGAGGAAAGGGAGTCTTGAGAAGCCTATGATTTACACATTTTTTAAAAAACAATAGTAAAACTTTTTAATTGCAAGTTGATTTTCTTTTTACATTATGCAATGAATTTCTGAAATAAACAAAAATCATTTTTTGCTATGGTTGGGGCAAACCTAACCTGGTTAGTTTTTAATGGTGTGATCTGCTTGATAGCTCTGCAATGCCAATCTCTTCTTTAAAACATAGGAAAATGTAAATTTACCTTATCACCTTGTCTAATAATCGCATAAATTCTAAATTTGAAGTAAAGCACAGTGTGTTTTATTGTTTAGGCACAAACTTGCTATGAAAATATAGTAGGCATGTGTTGAAATTTTCGGAGCAACCTCGTCAGTCACAATGCCAGGAAATAAAAACTACCCAAAAATAAAATATTTTGGAGTTAAATGCAATGCCTTCAGTGCAAAGAAATTAAGTTACTCGCCAGAAATGGCTATTTTGTCCGATTAAATGAAACTAATTAAATGATCCCATAAAAAAAAAGAAGTGATAAATTTCCACCTTTTTTATGGAGATACACAAATTTACTATCAAAAAAAAACTTGTTTCAATGCAAGTCATATGTTATTCTTTCTTTATGAACCATAGTTTTCAGAACAAATTTTAAACTTGTTCATTTTTTAAAAAGTATAAGTTATGCAAACTATTTCACTTTGCCCCACATTCCCCTCATATAGCGAAATAACACTTCTTCATTCTTCAGGAGTTAATACTTTAAAAAATAAAATATTGGTTCTTTAAAAATTCCAAATAAAAAACTAATGAAAACACCTTTAAAAATTAAGAACGGTAGTGATTGTTATTGTTATTTTATTTATTTAATTTTTGTACATTACAAATAAAATTAAGATATTATTTTTATATCATTAAAAATGAAGTATGTTCTTTTATTGAAAAATACAGAACAGTAAATATATTTTTTACACTTGTATGTTAATCACGCCCGTCATTTCTAATACTCCCATAAATTTTCTCGGATCAGGCTGGGGGGGGGGGGGGGGGCAATAATAAAATAGTTCAATAATCATGGCCTTTTCCGTTTGTTATACTCATAAGGACTTCCTGTTGTTAAGGCAGCGAAATAACTACTTCTGCCGCAAACATGGGGGGGAAAAAAGGCGGAGCTAAAATGGCGTCACTTCCTTGGATCCTTCAGCCGAGGGAGACGTACCGTCCACCAACTAATGCAACATTCACACTACGTCCGCACATCCGTCACCGACGTATGCTTTTCTCCCTAAAACCAGTTTTCGACCGGCGTTGCCATGACAGCAAGCCGTATTGTACGGGACCTGTCGACGGGACGAGAAGTCAGATTTCTGACGGCTCTGACGTCCGTAGAGTTGGGCGTCGCATTTCATTGGTCTCTACGAGATGAGCCCGCTCTTTCTATTGGATGAGAGACTGACATGTGCCTTTTTCGCGTTCCGCAAAGTATGAATGCTTCTCCCTTTTCGGAAAACGTTACCCTGTCCGCTTTACGTGGCGAACGTGATGTGCGGCCGCTGTTTGAATGTTGCATAACTGAAGCAGACGAAAAACTGATACTCTTGCGTGTTTAAGCCCTTATCACACGATGCAACTTTACTTATGCAATAACATCTCTTAGGTTCTCGCTGCCTTGAAGCGTTTTAAGAATAAGAAAACATAATCTATAAGAAAAAAAAAACACTGAAAAGCGGTTTTGTGCTACATTTATGTACAATTTTGCAGATTTTTGTTATTTCCACCGCAAAGATTCGAAACGAAAAGTATTTGCGCAATTTCGCAGCACACAGCGCAGGAGGTAAACACAGTAATGCGTAGGTGTAAAGCTTATAGAAACTGTAAAATATATAAATAAGGGAAAATAAATTTCAAATCATCTTTAATCATCTCACAAAAGAAATTTATACAATTGCCAGGAAGTTTGCAGGAAAAAGAAAGTTTAACAAATAATTAGTTTCAGCTCGACTAAAACTTCCAATTTTAACTACAGTAGAGCTCTGTTATGAGGAACAGAACATTTATGAGTAGGGGAAGGTGGGGCACCTTGGGACATGGCCCACCTCGGGACACCATAAATTTCAGCTTCAATTTTGTAAACGGAAATTAGTTCTTTTGGGACATCATCGATGGCAGCAAAATCGATGAGGTCTCCTGGACCCCATCCAGACTAGCCACATATTTTCACAATTCCCTTGACGTTACTTTGTTTTAATATATAGAAAGAATATACAATACAGATACATTACAGTTTCATTTAAATTTACAGTAAAATGAAAATACAGGGGACAGAAAGACTTAATAGTGTATGTTCATTAAAAAACACAAAGCTAATACAAGTATCCATACAATTGCAATGGTTATTAGAAAGCAAGTGGTTGAAAGAATTTAACAAGTCATCGCCCAAAACTTTACATCATTAATGAGGTTTAAATGTACTTACATTACAAGTTATTTCAGAAAGGGCTTAAGTCCAACAAATGCAACTTTTCAGAAATCAATAAAAAGTGATTATTTCATTCAGAAATGAACTAAACTCTTCGAAAATTTTTATGACTAATCTAGCCACAAGTAGGATTATTGCCTCACCTTAAATAACGTTTTATTCCGTCAATAAAATTATTTAAAACAATTTTTTTTTTAATTGGACTTGCGCTTTCTGCAATAAATATCGTGAGAGACTAGTTTAGAGTGATGAAAATGTAAATTAAGTGAAACAGATTGTTTCAAACTGATTTATGACAATAAAAAATATAACCAAGTGACAAAAAAAAATAGTGAAGTCCATATTCATAAATTCATATCTTAAGAAAATACATCTTGTGTTTTCCTCTTTTTCTCACCTTGTTTAAATGAAATAATAAAGTTTAAATAAAGAATAATAAAGGTGTAAAAAATGATTTAAAAAAAATACAAAAACTAACAAACTGAGATAAGAAGCAAAAGATTTACGTATGTGTATAAAACTATATTCATATTCATCAAATACATCCTCCATGGAAATCTTTTTTTCTATCCGTCTAGTCTAGTTTTGTATACCAAGTTTTTAGTATGACTGTTCGAAATTGCACTTCGGATAATCAGCTTGATATCTGTTATTTCTTTCAACAGTATTAAAATTTTCTCTTTATACTCAATATTGGCAAAGGTAGTTCAGCCGACAAGCGTTATTTTGCAATATTCTCTTGAAAACCGTCTATGAAATGCTAGCCTGAAACCGTTCCTTTGATGTTCTATCGAATATTTAAACATCATGAATGTTGATAATTGAAAGCATTTGTCGCCAGTAGAATCTTTTTCTCAAATCTCAGTTTGAGGGATAAGTCCTCTTAAAAATTGAAGGGCACGTGTTTTAGCAGTTACAAATTTCACTGTTTTCAACATTTGACGGTGAATATTGATGTAATTTCAGGATTTCATTGATGAGAGATTGGCTTTCACATGGTTCAAATCTGTTATATCTGATTAACATTCTTTTTAATGTCCCAAAATCCCGGTCGCAAAGCACAAATGTCCTCTTAGAGGAAACTCATCAGCAATCTTCAGTTTTATTTCTACAAAACGTCTCCTGCAGTGTTATTCTTATTTTGACCAACGTATATCTCACTAAAAGCATAGTTTTTTCGCAATTAATAGAGTGACGTTAATAAAACCTCTGAGAAATGAGCGAATTTCCTTCCGATTCCGTGATTTTGAATCCCCCCCCAAACCCTTCGAACTAACAAACCTACCATTACCAAATTATGCTAGATCAAAGGAGTTATTTGTTTTTACTTCATTACGCCAAAAAATCTAGTTCTTCTATGATCTTGCCATTACGTCTTACTATTTCTTCTTTCGCGTTTAGTGCAGAAAGGGCAAAAATCCGGGACTTATGCCCTTTCTGCACGAAACGAAAAATGTGCCCCCAAAATAAAGTGCTTTGTTGTACAAGGATTGACTTCCCTGCTAGACCAGTCGATGTCTCTCAACATACAAATATGGGAAAATCTAACTCAATTTTGAAAAAAAAAATTGTGACTTATACCCTTTCTGCAATAATCGATTCAAATGTGAAATATGTTAGATATTATAAATAAGTATTGACAACACACTATACTATTTTATACAAAAGAAAAGTGCTTAACACAGTTCTTAAATTCACTTTGACTTAGGCAGCTAAAAAAAAAGTTAGCTTTTATTTACATTTACAGATTTAAGTGTCATTTATATTTACAGAAAAAGGAAAAACTATACTAATATTATAAAGAAAGCGGGCGGATTTTTGTGTGTTTATATGTTCAAGGTAATCTCTGGACCCACTGCACCTATTTCAAAAATTCCTTCACTACATGAAAGGTGCTTTCTTACTGAGTAACATAGGCTATAATTCGAAAAAATCCGATAAATAGTTCTTTTTTAATTCCAATTTAGGCGCAAATTTCACATAAATTCCCGAATATGGAAGTGAAAAATTACTTGCACACATTAATATTATATATCGTTGAAAATGGTAGAATTTTCTGCGTTCTAAACAATTTGTTTCAATACTTTAACTTAATCACGGCGGGGGTAATTTGCGTTTTTAGCTCCAACTTTTTTAGGCTTGGCTGAAATTTAGGTACTACTTTCTTCATTAAATCTATCAATAAAAAGTGAAGGAATTGTCCCAGTTTCCTTCTTGACACCATTGGAAAAAGTGACTTTTTACTCCAGATCTCTCTCGACCCATGGTCGAAAAACTTAGCTTCTATCTTCAAAGGAAAAAAGTTACAAGCGTTTTTAAACCAAATTCGAAAATGTCATTTTGATTCAGGTTGTCAACCATTTTATTTTCGCGTTTCCACGGTTATGCTTTTTGAATTCATTGTTTATTTCCCTATTTTGCATTTAATTTCTTAAACTTATTTTACTTCGTTTTTCCATGGTTACGATTTTAAAATCCATCTTTCGCATTTTAATTTCTTAAAAGTATTTTAATATATGTCGTCATTGTTTGGAAGGGTAATTTTGAATGGTGTTTTTTTTTTTCTTTTATTTAAGCCTGATTGTTGAATATATGTCACTTGACACAATTTTTATCCTCAAGGTGGACCGGGCAAAGCTGCTCAATATATAAAGATTTGAAAGCTACTGTTAATGTGATTTCATACTTTTTTGTTTGTTTGGCGAAACATTTATTATTGCCAAAGAAAAAACACCCGCTTCACTCGCAAAAGGGCTGGGTTCCGGTAACGTGGTCGCTTGGCGCTGAGCAGTTCAGTCTAGGACTATTGTATTAAAGCAACCGTATATGTAATTCATTGTTCTGGCGATTTGTTTTGAAAGAAAAGAAACTTTTGATCTGTTTTTATCCCAGTGAAACGTACGACATTTTCTTCTTTTTTTCTGACGATGATTTTGGAATGTTCAACTGGATGTTTTTTTTTTCGTTAGACGGATGGATTATGATAGCGTGGTTGTTGGGCGAGTTTGGCGATAAACAATAGAGTTGTGGAACTATTTTTACATTTGACAGATATTATTTGATGTCTTTTTTTTGTTTATTTGGCGAAATACATTAAATTTCAGTACAAACCGCTTCATTCGCTAAATGGAGATTTAAAGCAACTGTAAAACTTATTTAATGATTTGACGAAACGTTTTAAATTCCAAAGAAACTTTAATAGAATTTTTATTTTGAAAAGGTGTGTAAACATTTTATACAAAGAAATATTATCACTTCACATCACATCAGAGGGGGAGGGGGCGTCAATTTTTTTTAATTCAACGGACTTCCATTAAATTTTTAGCACGGGCTTCACTGTGTGGGTACTGCTAGCAATAATAATAAAAAAGCAGAATGCTCTATGTTCATTAAATAACATCGTCCGAATATTGCAGCTGCAGTGAACATCGAGCAGAGAAAAATAGCAAGTTGCCAGAAGTTAATGATTCAGAGAAGAAACTTGAAAAAGTCACCTTTGCCCCGTTTAAACTTAGCTTCGTTACAGAATCAGCATTTTTTGAAATTGAATCAAGTGCATTTGTTTGGGAAAACTTAACTACTTTTTTCCGTACAACGAGGTACAAAGTACAAGGTAATTACCAACCATAAAAACAAAAATTGATAAAACTAATAGCCTACTCAAAGGGGGTTATAGTTATTCTTGTTAGCAAAAATTATGCATCCCGTACCAGATGGCGCCAGACCAGAGGGGGAAAAAAAACCGAAAAATGGCTATTTTACTTCTTGGCAATAAACAAGGCCGCCCTAACCTATTTGGCCACTTTTCCCATAATTTTTCAGACCTTAGTGAGTATGAAAGTAGAAAAGTTCGGCCAATGGTACTTGATGCAGAACCTTTTTTTTTAAAAAAAATTCATGCTATTTAAAAATAAATAAATAAATTCCTTTTCTTTTTTTCTTTCTAAACTTCCTTCGTATTTAGTACATTTTAGTCGTTTTTAGGCTAAAATAGTAGCAGTTGTTTTACAAAATAGTCATCATTGTCTTGGCTAAAATAGTCGTCATAGTCTGTAACTACCCAAAACAGTTGCTTTTTTAGTCGTCAGTGGCAGCCCTGCAGTTTCAAATGTTTCTTTAGTCCTGTAGAATCAAAATATGTCTTTAAACAATGTTCACATGCATAAGGCTTTTCCCCAGTATGGACACGCAAATGTCTTTTTAAGTCTGAACCATTAGAAAACGCTTTTGAGCAATGTTCACACAAAAAAGTCTTTTCACCAGTATGAATTTTCAAGTGTCTCTTGAAGCCTGAACCATAAGAAAACGTTTTTGAGCAATATTTACAAGAATAAGGCTTTTCCCCAGTATGAACTCTCATGTGTCTTCTGAAGTCTGAACAGGCAGAAAACGCTTTTGAGCAATATTCACACGAATAAGGCTTTTCCCCAGTATGACGTCTCAAGTGTTTCTTGAAGTCTGAACAGGCAGAAAACGTTTTTGAGCAATATTCACACGAATAGGACTTTTCCTCAGTATGAACTCTCCAGTGACTCTTGAGCTCTGAATATACAGAAAACGCTTTTGAGCAATATTCACACGAATAAGGCTTTTCACCAGTATGGCCAAGCAAATGTTTCTTTAAGCCTGAAGCAGTATAAAACGTTTTTGAGCAATACTCACACGAATAAGGATATTCACCAGTATGGACACTCAAATGTTTTTTCAAGTCTGAAGCAGTATAAAACGCCTTTGAGCAATACTCACACAAATAAGACTTTTCACCAGTAAGGTCACTCAAGTGCCTCTTCAAGTCTGAACGGGTAGAAAATTTCTTTGAACAACATTTACATGAATGTGGTTTTTCACCAGTATGGACTCTCATGTGTATCTTAAGCTGTGAAACGAAAGAAAATACCTTTGGACAAAGTTTACATGAATGCTGTTTCTTAGAAACACGGATGTTAGAGCTACACGACATTTCAAATGCAAAATTGCGTTCGCGGAATATTCAGAGACTACTATCGTCAAAATGGATTGTCAAACTTTCTATGAGTCAGTGGTCAACTATACCTTCTACCTAAACCACAACAGTCAAGTGCTTTTCAAGTATTACTCTGTACGATTGCTGAGAGAGAATTTTAGTGAAAACATTCAACAAGCCAGGTTTTTGAGAACTGTGAATCAGTAAACAAACTTCAAAATCGATATTAAAAGAACTAAAATGTAGCTAATTAATTACACTGGTACTCATTCCTAAATGTTTCATCAGGTCCCAAACTTCTTCAAGTTCGAGCTCTCAAAGTTACGAAATCTTATTATTTTAAGAATGATTTCTTAAATGATGACTTAAAAAACTCAATCTCTATAAAAAAAATAAATAAATAAAAATAAAAAATCTTTTGAGTACAAAAATACTTCTAACTGAAAAAAGAAAGGAAAAGACAGTTGCTGCGAAATGGTATCTACTTCACAAGTTCGTCTTAAATCTGCTTTGTTCTGATTGAATCAAAGTAAGGTAGTTTTCGGTAGCTTTAAGTGCTGCGTGGTGATCGTCCACACAAATGAATAGTAATCAAGACGATTTCAATTTCATGTTTTTGTTGATAACTTTAAAATTGGTAAAATGTTATAATGATTAACTTACATATTTGGAGTAATACAACAACTTGATGTCCTTCAGATTAGCTGGAGCAAGTCACGGAAAAGTTGGGTTTTGGTGACTAGGAATGTCTTTGCTCATCCTTTTTGCCTACGAAGGTAATACAATAACTTGATGTCCTTCAGATTAGCTGCAGCAAGTCACGGAAAAGTTGGGTTTTGGTGACTAGGAAAGTCTTTGCTCATCCTTTTTGTGTACGAAGAATAATACTGTAGTTCCAGTATTAAAACTAGCGCTTTAGATAGCTGCACCTTTTTCAAATATATCTTTCAATACAAGAAATAATTTGAAAAGCTTGGGGAACCGAAGGACTACTTTTATTAAAAGAGTAACAGTTCTGCAACTGAGTTTTGTCGTCTCTCCTTTTCAGGTACTTGAAGAAAGACTTTGTGATATTTAATGAGCATTAGCAGAAACGACCATGACTTCAGTTTCGAATTATTGGCGACATACACTTTTATACATCAGTTGGAACGACCTGTTATGCATCAATGGCTCAGCTCAGGGAAAGAAAGTCTTCATCTTAAGTCTTAAAATTAGGAAAATGACACTTTGACTGCATTTCTCAAAACTTTGACTTCTATAAACTTCTTCGGTTGCATGTGCACAGGAAGGTTTATGTTGTTCGAGTTGAAGACTGACGTCACAGAAGTTGAAGTCTGATCCCAAACAGTGCAGATTACTGCTGAAAATAATGAGAATAATTAACCAAATTCGTTAAAAGAAAAGAAGACTGTGTTCCCAAAACACAAAATCAATATTAACCCTTTCAGACCTGGTGTCAGGTATACCGAACATACACTTTAAACAGCTGTTAATCATTTAATAATTGATTTAATTAGTCCTGGACATAAACTATATAAACAGCTGTTAATCATTCAATAATTGATTTAATTAGCTGATTTTTTTTTTGTAGTTGACTCTTTACATTCTATTTATTATAATCTGTGAAATAATTTTTCGTTTTGGGATTGACAACACTGACATATAAGGATTGAGAGATACAGAGTGGCTCATTTTTCCAACCATGGATTTTCATCTGAAAAGCGAGGTTTTTTTCCTGATTTTTTAAAAGCATATAATCTTTAATTAATCGTTTCAAACACTTATATTACGTTTTATAATTATTTGTAGAACATTTTATAATGAAGTTTGTTCGGTATTTTATCGTTTTTTGTATATGAAATATTTATTTCAAAAATATAACTCCAGAATATTGGACGTGCCATAACTCTTAATTTTTCTCCTACAAACTCAAAATTTTGTCTATAAGATACCTGTCGCGAATTTGCTCTTTCATATAATCGTTTTATTCGGAGTACCGCGTTGGGTAAGTTTCCATACTTTTGGGATGGTTTGCCGCTCCGATATGTAAGTGAGAATCAGCACTTTAGTCCCAAGGTTTTTTATTATTGAAGTAGGAAAAAGGGACACATCACAATTCACATAAAATATTTACATCTCGTATAGTATGATTGCTCGAAAAACAAAAATGTCCAAGAAAGTCAACGAGAGACAAGACATCTCCAGAGCTCTAATCGCATCCTTCCTTCTCTCGTCCTGTTCTCCGCATCTCTCCCCTTCGTCCAGTCACCCGGTTCCCACCAACCCCATTCGAAAAGAGCCCCCACATCCGGTCAGGGGTCAAGAGGGGTGTGAGAGGCGACCTTGACGAGCGTGGGAGCAGCTGTTCACGACACGCCCCCACCAAGAGGGAAAATTAGCTCCTTTTTATAGGGGCTTAATTTCACTAACTGCACATAGTAGCACAAATGTCTAACACTGGAACAAAACACATCAGGCAAAATGACAAATGCTTCAATTTACAATATTTTAATTGCAATCTGCAGGGATACACATTACTATGGAAAACATATTTACAAGCATTTAAAATTATATTCTACTCCAGCCTGGAGAGTGCATCTGCGCTAAAATGCTGTTTCCCAGGACGGTGGGTAATAAAATGGCTCCACCGCTGCAAAGCTAATGCCCAGCGTGTTAATTTAGGACTCTTAGGAGTCGTCTCATTAAGATACTTCAGTGGGTTATGGTCAGTGATAATTTCCACCTGCGACCCGAAAATCCATTTGTCAAATTTATTTAGCCCAAAGAGTACCGCCCAAGCTTCCTTTTCAATGCTAGCCCAATTTCTCTGACTACCTGAAAATTTTTGGCTAGCGAAAGCGATAGGTCGGAAATTTCCTTCCGTATCTAGTTGTGTTAGACAACTACCGACGGCATAGTCTGACGCATCACAGTGCACCTGAAATGGTTCCTCAAAATTCGGGGTGGATAGCGCCGTGACCCGACATAAAGCAGTTTTTAAACTTTCGAAGGCTCTCTCTTCCACCTCTCCCCATCTGACTAAATTCGGACCCTTTTTCTTTGTTAGTTCCGTAAGCGGGGCTGCTATCTCAGCGTAATGAGGTATGTATTCCCGATAAAACCCCATCAGTCCTAACACCGATCTTACCCCCTTTTTAGTAGTGGGCCTGGTTAATCTTTTTATTGCCCCTATTTTTTCTTCGTCCGGCGCATGCTCTCCACTCCCTATTGTATGACCCAAATACTTGATTTTTTCTAGCCGAAAAAATACATTTGTCAAAACGCACAGCAAACCCCAAATCTTGCAGGTGCGTTAATACCGCCTTTACGTGTATCAAATGTTCTTCGAATGTTTTTGAGAAAATTATTACGTCGTCGATGTATGCTTGCGCGTAATCTTTATGCTTAGCTAGCGCCCGGTTAATCTCTCTTTGGAAGGTACCAGAGGCCCCGGCAAGCCCGAAGGGCATGGTTTTCCATTGATAAACCCCATAATGAGTTGCAAACGCCGTTAGATGTTTGCTCCGTTCATCCATTTTTATCTGCCAATAATCCCTCAATAAATCTAAGCTTGTAAGATATTGTGCAGATCCAGCTTCAAAAATTAATTCCTGCATGTCTTTCATTGGAAATACCGGAATTTTCGTTACCGCATTCAATGCCCTAAAATCTACGCACATTCTAATAGATGCATCCTTTTTAGCCACACAAACAATGGGATGAGCAATTTCTGATTTTGATGGCTCAATTAGATCTAACTCTAGTAATTCCCGGATTTGCCTGTCCACCTCCCTTCTATAAGCAACAGGGATGCTGTAGCAGTGCGGTTTCTTATACTCCAAATTGGGTTTTAGCTCAATTTTATGACATCCAACCCCAGATGGCTGAACTGTTTTCGTAAAAACATATTCATATTGGGTAAGCAAGTTCCTTACCTCGTTTGTCTGTGAGGGAGTTAAATGAGGCATTTTCAAATCACTAACCGCTTTCAGAAAATTACTGCCTTTCTCTGTAGTTGGCATTAATTCTACTTTCCCAAATTCTTCTTCACCCTCAAAAATCACGTTTACAGCATTAGCTCTTGATATATAATGTCGTATTTTATTTTGATGCACAAGTCTTTTGGCACCATCGGGCATTTGGATAATAAAAGAGTGCTTGTTTCTCTTTTCCACTATCGTCGCCGGCCCCTGCCAACGCGCGTAAATTTTATTTGTTGAATCGGGAATTAAAACCACGACACTTTCTCCTACCTCAAATTTTCTATCCGATGATCGTAAATTGTAATAATGCGCAGCTCTTTCTTGAGCGATTTCCGCGGTAATTTCCGCTTCTCTTGCCGCATTTTCTAACCTAGTCTTTAGCTGTTGCAAATAACTTGAAACCGGAGTCGTGTTTAATTGCAAATTATCAAACTTTCCCGTCCAAGTATTTTTTAGGATTGCTAAGGGACCCTGAGGTGGCCTGCCATACATGAGTTGAAAGGGCGCAACTCCCGTCGTAGTATTGGGTACCTCCCTATATGCCCAAAGAACATAAGGAATTTGTAGGTGCCACCGCCTCCCTTCCTCTCTGATCACATGGTGTAACATCCTTTTTAAAGTTTGATTAAATCTCTCCACTAATCCATTACTCAAAGGATATGCAGGCGTGGAAAATCTAGGGCTCGACCCGATCCTTTTTTCAAATTCCTTCGTTAACTCTGCATTAAAGTTCGGGCCATTATCCGAAGCTATAACATTTGGAATTCCTGTTCGGGAAAAAATTGCTAGTAACGCTTCACAAGTAGCTTTAGCGGTAATACTAGTAAGCGGTACGGCTTCTGCCCATCTCGTATGTTGGTCAACCAAACACAAAATATACTTATGACCCCGTGAGCTGGCTGGCTCAATTGGTCCAATTAAATCAACATTGACCACCTGAAACGGTAAATCTGGACGCGAAACAGGAGTTATTGGGGCCCTATCTGACACTTTAATAGGTTTCCTCAATTGGCATTCTTTGCAGGCTGCGATGAACCTTTGAACATCGGAGCGTAGACCTTCCCAGAAGAATGAATATTTAATTCTCTCTAGAGTTTTCCTCACCCCCATATGACCACCGAAAACGGAATTATGGGCCAAACTCATAACTTCTTCTCTGGAATCCTTTGGGACCACCAATTGTCCCACCTTTTCCCCCAAAACCGTATCCCTATGAAATAAAACGTTATCTACAACGTAATAATTTCCCTTTCCTTCTTGGGCTTTTTTCCATCCCTCAGCGAGTCCTTCGCACAGCTCCTGCTTCCGGCGAAAATGGTCAGCTGTTCGACCACCGAATTCTTCTATCCCATTTTCCCCCGAATTCTGCTCTCTTCCGGTGCTCCCTCCATCCGCCGATCGCGTATCTCTTCCCGAGGTGACCTCAAAATCTTCCTCCCCCACTACTTCTTCCACCGCTTGACCAGAAAGCCCCTTTCGTGGCAAACTCTGCTGAGTTTCCTCCCTTTCTTCTTTTCCTGCCCTACTAGGATTCGTTTTTTCTCCTGAGAACGACTCCTCCGCTGGGGTGGGTGAGCAAATCCCCCCTCCCTCGCTAAGCATTTCAAAAATCTCCGGGGGTAGCAAAATTTCCTCCGCTAACTCATCCGCGATCGCGCAGAGCACTTCTCGATGAGCGCTGATGCCTTCTCCCGTTACTATTCCTAACGGTACATTCACCAACGGACATTTTACTGCTGGACCAAAAATACCCTTTAAAAATATTGCGGGTTTTCCCTTAGTTTGGATATTTTCTACTAGTTGTCGTCTAATGACGATAATTTCCGTCCCGGAATCCAATAAGGCCTTTGCATGCTTCCCATTCACACTAACGGGCACCCTTTTTAATTTGCAAAACCGATTTTCTCGGTTACGAATAGGCATACCCAATGAAACCACCTTTGCGACTACCACTTCCTCATCCACAGACCCTTCTGCTGTGTTAACCTGATTAACATTGGCCCTTGGTTTAAATTCCGAGGTTACAGTTTTCCTCTGTGAATTTTCCTTAGGACAATTTCTCTTCAGGTGAAATTTTGAACCACAAGTATAGCATTCCAAATTATTTGGTTTGCTCCTACTTCGATCAAACTGAGGCGCCGCGGTTTTAACTGAAGCAAAGTTTTTCTTTTCCGTGCCCTTTTCGTCCCGAGGCTTTCCGTTTGAAAATTCGGCCCCCCGTCCTTTTTGAATTCCATATGATTTTCCCTTAGCAGAAAAAAACACATCGCATTCACGACCTAGTTTTTCCGGCTTAAACCACCCGCTTTCCTGTCGTACACCTATGTGCACCGCTGTTTCTTCGTCCAGCCCTTGGTATATTTTGTCGGCAATTATCAACTGATTCAGTGTATCAAAATCTTTAACTTCCCTTAACTGCAAGTAATACTGCCATAACGCGGTCAGTCGGGTTGAAAATTGACCAAAAGTCTCCCCATCACTCCGTCTGGCCTTTCTGAAATTCTCTAAGCATACTTGCGGAGACGGTTCATACTCTTTAAGCACTATTTTTTTCAATTCGGCATAATCATCATATTTGTCGTCAACTAAATAGGTTAAGAGATTGGCTGCCTTTTCTCCCAGAAGGTTTATAAGTACTTTAGCTTTGTGTTCTGACCCTACCTTTTCGCTTACGAATGCCCTTTCCAGACTATGAAAAAAATGGTTCCACCCGTCCGCTTTGTTCGGGACTCTAAGAGTTAGGACTCGAACTGCTCTAACTATCTCTTCCAAAGTCCTCTCTCTCTGGTAGTTTTCTCCACTATCAGAATTCCTACGTTCCCTCATTACCCCCTGCTGATTGATTCTCGCCAATTCAATGCGCTCTTCACTTTCTCGTTTTTCACGTTCGCGCTCCCGCTCTCGCTCCTCTTTTTCCTGTTCCTCCCTTCGTAATCTTTCCTCCACCACACTCCCATATATATCCTTTATCCCCTCTTCATCTTTTTTAAAATCATCACTTTCTGTAATTAGTTTTATCAACTCACAAATTTTACTGTTAGGTGTAACCTGCAAGCCCATTTCTTCTGCTAACACCATTAGATCTACCTTTCTCCCTTTCTTTAGGAAAGCCATTTTATTTACTTATTTTAACAATAGCAAAAAGAAATATACTTCAACTAAAACTTTCCCGAGTGACAATATTTAAATATGTTCAAAAATACATTTACGTTAAAGCTATTTCATTAACCAACAATGCATTCAGAATTACAGATAAGAATATATTTTACTTTAAGAATGACATTAAAATTTCTTTTTTAAATTTGCCACCTCTTAGAGCATTCTAATTCTATTAAATATACATTGTTAAACATTACTGACACACAATTAAAGATCGAATAGAATCCCTGCAAAAAGCAAATAAAATGAAAAGAAGCAAATGCCACTCACCACACTCGATTGAAGACTTCGGGATCATCACTACCACTCGTGCACAGATGAGAGTTTCAACTTAATCACCACGAAGACGGTCACACACGAATCACTAGCAGCACACAATTTCTGCTGGATACCAATTCTTCCACAAAACACGAAAAAGAACACTTTGCGGCTAGTCGAAGGGCTCTTCTGTCCTCATCGTTACGAACGGAATGGAGGCTCATCAGTGGTCCACTGGCGCAACTTCTCGACGTCATCAACAGAAGACGGTTAAATCGACAGTCAATCGGATACCCTTATCGGAATCATCATTAGAAGACGGCTTGAATAACGGTCCACTGGATCCACATCTTGGCGTCATCATCAGAAGACGGCTTGAATAACGGTCATTATTCGGAGCCACGTCTTATAATCCTTGCCAGCAACCAGATCTGTAAACTGCACTCCGTTGGAGCTATTTCTCATCATCAGATCATCGTCGCAGCCAAACCAATCCCTCACCGCTGCCACCATTGTCGCGAATTTGCTCTTTCATATAATCGTTTTATTCGGAGTACCGCGTTGGGTAAGTTTCCATACTTTTGGGATGGTTTGCCGCTCCGATATGTAAGTGAGAATCAGCACTTTAGTCCCAAGGTTTTTTATTATTGAAGTAGGAAAAAGGGACACATCACAATTCACATAAAATATTTACATCTCGTATAGTATGATTGCTCGAAAAACAAAAATGTCCAAGAAAGTCAACGAGAGACAAGACATCTCCAGAGCTCTAATCGCATCCTTCCTTCTCTCGTCCTGTTCTCCGCATCTCTCCCCTTCGTCCAGTCACCCGGTTCCCACCAACCCCATTCGAAAAGAGCCCCCACATCCGGTCAGGGGTCAAGAGGGGTGTGAGAGGCGACCTTGACGAGCGTGGGAGCAGCTGTTCACGACAATACCCTTTAGCATAGTACACTGTACCAAATATCAACATTTTTGGTCCAATATTTCATAATTCCGACTGAAGGGGTTAAAGTGGAGTATGCAAATTCGATACGCAGTTGACATAAAAAGGATGTGAATGTGTATACAAATTATACGGTGTAATAATTTAGTTTAACAGTAGACGCACGGGTAAGCTGACTTTTGAAAAAAAAATCCACCTTCATGAACAAGTAGGCATTAATTGATGAAGGACAATTCTGTCGTATTTCTACTTCACAATATAATGTGCAGGGAAAAGTAATGAATTCACGTTGCCACGGTACTAGAACAGACAATGGTGTTGCAGCGCCTCTTGCAGAAGTTGGTTTGCAGCGCCAGCAGAGTACAACTCAACTCGCCAGTGTTGATGTTTTAAAAATTCTGCACGCGGCAGTCGGCAGCTAGTCATTTTTCTCTTGACTTGTCATGCTGTAGTTTTACCTTTGAATGTCTTTTACTTGTTTTTAGTTCTTTACAATGCTCGTACTTGTTTAGTGTTTTAAGATACTAAATTGGTTCTTGTTAAACGAATGCTATGTGCTCCTTTTTCCGACTCTGCAGTGTTAAACTCAACTACCAGGGGCTATGCCAGCATTTTATTACAGCAACCCGTGCTTCTCTAGTTTCCAACCAGTTTTGCAGTGGACACGTACAAGGGGGCCAACAATGTTCAGGTGAACTGTGCGTTTCTTTTCTCTTAACAGCACTGCCAGTTTTTAGTATGAAGTATTACAGGAAACTATAAGACAGTATTGGGATGAAAAAAATTTCAATAAGTAGTAATTAAAAGAGCACAGTTCTGTAGCTGCAACAATCGTCACAGATTCTAGAAGAGGGTTGCAGACAATTTCTGAATTGGAAAAAAAAAAAAAAAAACTTTCTATCCCAATTTGTCGAATTTCAAGTGGAAAACTACAGTTCAGAATGAAACAAAAAAAAAAAAAAAAAAAAAAAAAGAAAGAAAAAGAAAGAAATCTTTCCTAATAATCAGGCTGAAAGTCTGGATCTCTGTGATGCGCATAGTGCCTAGACTTGTTCGGCCGATTTTCATGAAACTTGGCACAAAATTAGTTTGTAGCACAGGGGCGTGTACCTAGCAGGGTTGGCTGAATTGGACCCATTGGGTTTTTTTGAAAAAACCCATTTAAAAAAACCCATTATTTAGCCCACTTATGTGTTTTTTAAATTTTCTAAGAAGTTTTTTAAAAAAAATGGTTAATTTAAATTCTTTCACAATTTAAACTTCTTTTTTATTTATTCTACACCACAGACAATGGACATAAAAATTGAATTTTGAACTTTAATAGTATTTCTTAACTCTTAACGGTATTACAAAAATACTTCAAAGATTTTAAATAAATATATTTAACTTTTTTCTTTAACTGGTCAATAAATAACTCAAATTATCTTGACTAAGTCATGTCACATCTGATTTTCTCAATATTTGTAGATTGCACAGAGGAAACTACTCTAGCTAAAAGACTTCCATGTGATTATTTTCTGCAAACCAACATGTCACAAATCTCGAATAAACACAAGGTATATTTTTCAGAAATTAACAGGTTTTACAAACGGTCGGGCAGAAAACAAAATAGGATGTACAGTATTTTCATTATCTTACAAAAAGTTTAATATTTCTTACTCTGTACACAGAAATAGAAAAACAGGACCATTAAATTCAAAGAAATATCTTGAATAAGCTGGAATTCAGTAAAAAGGGATTTATACTACTTGAGGTTCTACAGTAGTTTTGCATAACAAAATGAAATACAATAAAGTAAAATGCAAAAAAAAAAAAAAAAAAAAATGTAGTAATTAAAAACGAACAATAGATTTTATCACTCAAGAAGTAACTCTGCCTTAATTGCTGGTAATCATGGAAACTAAAAAATATAAAACTTCACCATTCTTGGGTTTCGTCATCTTTTATACTTTTTTTCAGAAAACGCTGAATTTTCCAGCTTTTTTTACCCCAAGATAATTACTGTGCTTTGTCCATATACGTAGGCTACAATATGCTACAAGTACCCCACATTTTCCCTAAAAAAAGACACCCCCCCCCCACACACATTAAAAAAAAACAGCTTTAGTTGGGTTTTATTTAAAAAAAAAAAAAAACCAAAAAAATATGGGTCCATGGGCTTTTTTAAAAAAACCGGGTTTTTGCCAACTGTGGTACCCAGAATTGATTTTTCGAAAATTAGACTTGTTCTTTTTATATCCCAGTTTTAAACACATTTTCACATAAATTTGATAATATGGGGAACAAATATTTCATTCACATATTTAAATTTTAAGTCATTCTAAAGTTCAGAAATTTCTGAATCAGATGAAGTTTGTTCGAAGTTTCTACAAGCATTAGGATAGCTCTAGGAATCGTTTAAAGAAAACTCATGGCATGGTATTGATAAAAACAACAAAACTTTTCAAATACTCGTATTTTATGAAGAAACCAATGAATAAAATGTCTTGATCTCTTTCAGGTAAACTACAGCAAGTCACAAAATGCGTAAGGCTCAGCAATGTCTTTGCTCATATCTCCTTTTGCTAAGAAGAATAATAAAACTGTAGTTTCAGTTTCAAAGTTCGAATATGTTAGATATTACTAGTTCCTATGACTATTGCTCTGCACAAAAAACAATAACAAAGATAATTAATAGCCGACGAAGTGACTGGCAGCCTGGAAATGGAACTTGCTTATGTAAGGTTAATATCGATTTATTTCTCATGATTTTACTATCATTACGTTATAAATGCTCTGCAAAATTTGCTAACATGTTGCAGTGTTCAACGGAATATCTTTTATTCTGTGTTACTGGCACCCGCACGGCTTTGCCCGTAGTAGAAAATTAAAAGGTCCTTTGGTTCGACTGTACATTTACAAATAATGTATGATGAATTTCTCGCCAATTGGCTTGCCCATGTTACGGTTCCACGTTATGATAACTTTGTAATTTACTCGTCCATCTTATGATAATTTTGCTCGGGAACATGTTCTTAAAATTGGAATAGAAAAAGAACAAAATCGAATTTTCAAAAAATCGCTTTTGAGGTGAACATCCCCATGCTACAGACTAACTTTGTGCCAAATTTCATGAAAATCGGCCGAACGGTCTAGGCGCGTCACAGAGATCCGGACAGAGAGACTTTCAGCTTTATTACAGTAGACTCCCGATTATCCGCGAGCAGTTTATCCGCGGGGCAGATTATCCGCGAATCAATCAACAATCACGAACATGTATTTTCGCAGTAAAAAGCGAATACCAGTGGCTGTTTTTTTTTTTTTTTTTTTTTGAAAAATTGTAAATTTACTCAGTTGTTTCTGCTTGATTGATTGATTTAATTTTATTATTATTATTATTATTATTATTATTATTATTATTATTATTATTATTGTGCGTTCTTCATCGTACATACACTTGTTTGTTATTGATGTTACGTTCGGTTGTGCAAAAATACAAAACATTTGTACTGTACTCTATATATATTTTCACTGTTTGCAGAAAGTGTTATGCATCAATACAGTTAATAATTTGAGATAGGACAATTTTTACCTGATTTGTCCCCCATTTTATCTTTTTGCGGTTATCCGCGATTTTTATTATCCGCGGCACTTGTGCCACCCAATTCCGCGGATAATCGGGAGTTAACTGTATTAGTAAAGATTTCTGTTTGCTCCTGCTTGCTCCAACATGTCGGATGCGTCGGCCTCTCCAGTTATAGGGGCTCTAGGCAAATCTAACCAGGCAGCATTGTGAAGACTACTCAGATCCCAGTCACAGTAGGCCAACCACAGTAGACAATGCCAGGTTGCGTTTGCGACAACTGTTGTTGTTTTTTTAATTAGAAAATTAAACTCTAAGCTTTTTTACTTCCTTTTACAAAAAAAAGGAAGTATTGTATTCGCAAAAAAAATATCACTCAAAATTCGGCCTTCATTTCCATTTTGCTCACCCTCGAATTAATGTTGTGTTTTTCTTTCAACCTGATCACACGCGGATAAGTGCCTAAGAACGTATAAACATTCGAAATATCCATTTTGACATTCCCCAAGTTAATTACAACGGCTTTTCTCGTGACGTCTATATGCACGTATGTCGCATAACTCAAGAATGGTATGTCCTAGAAAGTTGAAATTTGGTACGTAGACTCCTAGTGGGGTCTAGTTGTGCACCTCTCCTTTTGGTTGCTTTCGGGTGATTTTAAGGGGATCTTTTGCCCCTTGTTGGGAGGAAATCATTGTTAATTTCGATGTATGCTCAAGTGGTGTTATAATTTGGCGGACACTTGGCGATATATCGCCAGTCTTTTGGTCGCTAAGTTTGTCGCCAACTTGGCGACAAATTTGGCAGATTTTTTTTTTTTTAATCTGGTTTCAATTTGGCCACTGGTGGTGATATTTAGAGAGTAAACTATTGAATTACATTAAAATTGCCAATAATGGGAAAATGACCATAAAATTGGAGTAAAAGGAAGTCATGTGATGCACACATCAGCTCGTTATTTTTTCTGTGAACATAAAATATTTAACGTAACACTGAAAGAGTCATCTAAATGTTAAGTTCACTGTTTTAGAACAATTCTTCTTTGCTATAAATGCTGAGCAAATAAGACAACTCATTGAGTTTGGTTTAAAGAATTACACAACATTCATGACTATTAAACGACAAAGTCTTATCTTATAGCTCATTTTTAGCAGAGAAGTAATACCACAATTTGGGTAATGCTCTCAGAATACTAGAAAATTGAAAAGAAAAACCTTGATTGATATGCAAAATAAATATTAAAAATATATGAAAAAACATATATTCATAAAAATTACACATCGTTTGATCTCATTCAAATTCAATTGAATTCTGTATCGAAATATCTACATATTTTTTTCTTTTGACATCACAAAATGCAACAGCTGAAACTTTATTCCGATTCCAAATTTTCAAGTTTTGTTCGAGCTATCTCAAATTGTTTTAATCATTAAATTAATATTATTCAAAAATGTCTCAATTATATCAGGATTTAAATATCAGTAGGATTACATATAAAACTATACTATTCATTCGTAGATTTTTAAAATCTAGCCAACTTTTCTGTGTTTTGTCGCTATCCTGGCAAAACTACCATTTTTTGGGCAAAATAATCAATCCTAATAACCATGGTTATCTTTAAGCCTTTAACTTCAAAAAAATTAAATATCTTCTTTGTTTTACTGTTATACAGACATAGACAAAAATTTCGAAGGTTGATAGGGTGACATTCTGAAAGATGAAAATTGTCATTAAGTCGGTGTGTTGGAATTTTATATGAACAATGTCCAATCCTAATAAAGACGATTTTTTGAAGAAATAAACAACACAAAACAAGAAAAACGCACTTTAAGAATGTAATTACAGATAACTAAAGAACATAATAGATTTTTGTTCGAAAAACGGGAAAAGAGTCCGGGAGTATGTACAGAGGGGTAGATGGAACACCTGTGGCGAGGGCCCGAGCCTGCCAGAAGGAGGCCCGAGATTTCTTAAATGAGAGGTGAAATAAAGGTAGGGACGGTAGGCAGGGTTGTAGCTTTGGCCTGGACAAAACTGATTTTATCCAGGCCACTGGCTAAAACCGGCCAAAAATGGATTTTACCACCATAGAACTGGCCAAAAATTACTTGAAAATACACTTTTAATTTGTATGTATGTGAGAGAGGTGTGTTTTGCAACTAATAAATCTGTTTGTTGGAAGTTGTTTAATTAAGCATAACAATTTTAGTTAATTAAATATATTAGTGAAGTAATTTACATTACTATAACAATAGTAGTTAACATTTTATTTTCTTCAAAATTAATAACTGAAATTGCTCACACTAAAACAAAAGACATAAGGAATACAAAACAGCCTGTAACATAAATATAGCAACTTTCAGTAGTGTTGCTTTTAATTTTTCAAAAGTGTTTTCCCCTTGCGCCTTTAATTTTGTTTTAAAAAAATGACTATATGTTTCTAAGATAAGTTCTTTTTTTTCTCTCTCTCATTTATTCTTCAAAATTATTTGAAATACTTGGTACGTTTGTGTGTGAGAAAGTCGGTGTCGTCACCTATCTATTCAGCTTACAATGTTTCACTCTATTATTTTTTAATGTTACTGTATATTTTTCATGTAAACCTGATCTTCTAAAGATGCTGTAATTTCTACAAACTTTAAAACATACTATTTAGATAATGAAAGGTGATTGATTATGGTTTATTTTGCATTTCTTTTTAATAATTTATTTGGTTTTCATTTAAAATTTGATAATAATCTAAGCGGCCAAAACTGGATAAAACTGATTTTATCCCGGCCGGTTTTAACCGGTTTTATT